>NC_092500.1:23998547-24302393 GCF_047511675.1 Marmota flaviventris | reverse complement strand
AACTGCAAAACAAGGTAGTATCAGAGGATTCAAAGCACCAAAGCCATCTGAGACAAAATAAATAGCTAATTGGCAGAACTAAGTCCTTTCTTATCAGTAATTATTTAAATGTAAATTTCACAGTCTCCGATTAAAATGCAAAGATTGTAAGGATGATTAAAAAATAGTGCATCAATACACTATGCACAAGAGACTCACTTTAGATACAAACACACACAAAGAGGTCGAAAGTAAAAGAACAGAAAAAGATATTCCAACCAAATAGTAACCAAAAGTGGAATAGGGTGGCCATATTTTTGTCAGAAAAAAAATGGACTAAGAAAAATTACAGAAGATGAAGGACCTTATGTATTGATAAAGGTTCGATGTATTAAGAAGATAGAGAACTATGAACATATGTGCACCCAATATCATAAGCCCAAAATATATGAAGTAAACACTGACAGACATGAAAGGAGAAATAGTTATATAATAGTTGGATATTTCAATAGTCCACTTTCAATAATGGGTAGAATAGCCATGTAGAAGATCAATAAATAAACAGACAAACTGAACACTATTAATCAAAAGAGACATGTACAAAACATTCTACCCGTATGGCAATATGTAAAACAGTGGATGTGTAACCGATGTGATTCTGCAATCTGTATACGGGGTAAAAATGGGAGTTCATAACCCACTTGAATCAAAGTGTGAAATATGATATGTCAAGAACTATGTAATGTTTTGAACAACCAAAAATAAAAATTTTAAAAAAAACATTCTACCCAACAACACTCTTCTCAGAATGAGACACTCTTTTTAAGTTCACACAAAATATTCTCCAGAACATATACCATGTTAGGTCACAAAATGAATATATATTTTTGAAAAATTGAAATCATGCAAATGTCTTTCCTGTCACAATGGAATAAAACTAGAAATCAATAAAGAAGAAAAAGGAAAACTCACAAATACATGGAAATTAAGCAACATACTCTTAACCAGGAGTTATAGAAGAAATCATAGCAGATATGAGAAAATTCTTTTGGTCAAATAAAAAAAAAACCCACAATGTATTTATACCTATGGAATAGTCTGAAAACAGTGGTGGGAGGAAAATTATAGCTTCAAATATCTACACTCAAAGAGAAAAACATCAAATCAACCACCTAACTGTACATTTCAAAGAAAAAGAAAAAACTAAACCCAAAGCTAGCAGAAGGAAGAAAATAATAAAGAGTACTAATAAAGGCAGTTTAAGTCAGGAAACCCACTGACTTTGAGCTGGAGGATGGAGAAGACTTGTTCACCAGCACTGTCTCCCTGCTAGAGTCAAGCCCATCATCTCCAAAACCAGCTAGTCTTCCTGCAGAAGATATTAGGGTAAACTCCAACAGCCCAAAACCTGAAGAAGTTATACTAGATGATGACAGAGAAGATCTTTTTTTTTTTTTTTTAAAATACAATTAAAAACATATATATATATATATATATATATATATATATATATATATATATTTTAATTGTAGATGGACAAATACCTTTATTTTGTTTATTTATTTTTATGTGGTGCTGAGGATTGAACCCAGGACTCTGCATATGCTAGGCAAGCGTTCTACTGCTGAGCCACAACCTCAGCCCCATTAGATCTTTTTATAGAAGCCATAGAAGAAGTTTCTTTGGACAATCGAGAAAGGGAAACTATCCTCTTCTCATGCAGTCACACCTGTCACCCCTACTACACTCATTGCTCCTAGAATTGAATCAAAGGGTATGTCTGCTCCTGTGATCTCAATAGAGCCTGGGAGGAGATTGAAGCAGCAGCAAATGGACATATTTTTGATATAGATACCGGGTGTGTCAGATCCAGAGAAAGTTGGTGATGGCATAAATGCTTATATGGCATATAGAGTAACAACAAAGACTTCTCTTTCCATGTTAGTAAGAGTGAATTTTCAATTAAAAGAAGAGTCAGTGACTTTCTTGGTTTGCATAGCAAATTAGTAAGAAAGTATTTACATGTTGTTTATATTGTGCCACCTACTCTGGAGAAGAACATAATAGGTATGATCAAGGTTAAAGTATATGATGAAGATTCATCATCCACAGAGTCTGCAGAAAAATGGAGAGCAGCTCTAGAATGGTATCTTCAAAGTAAAACATCGAACTTTACTACAGGATCCTGATTTAAGGTACTTCTTGGAAAGTTTAGAGCTGTCCAGAGCAGTTAATACATAGGCTCTAAGTGAAGCAGGAATATTGAGGATGATGAACTAGGCTGCCAACGCTGTCAACAAAATGACAATCAGGATGAATGAATTGGATGCATGGTTTGAAGAAAAGCAGTGGCAATTTGAGAATCAAGACCAGCAACTTAGGAAACTTCATGCCAGTGTTGAAGCCTTAGTTTGTCAGAGAAAATAACTTTCAGTCAACACAGCTGCCGTTGCTAAAAGTGCTGCCATGTTAGGTAATTTTGAAGATCGTATTGCTTTATCTAGAGCTTTGTCTCAGCTTGCAAAGGTTGAGGAAAAGAACAAGCTTTTGCTGACTTTTATATGTTTTTAGAACTACTTAGTGACTATTTCATCTTGTTGCTGCAGT
Source organism: Marmota flaviventris (assembly GCF_047511675.1). Lineage (NCBI taxonomy): Eukaryota > Metazoa > Chordata > Mammalia > Rodentia > Sciuridae > Marmota > Marmota flaviventris. The sequence continues at coordinate 24,299,807 of NC_092500.1, read as the reverse complement.
GAAAGTCATGTTTGACCATCAAATTGCAGTGCTGGCAAAAATGGTAAGATGCTCAGATTACTTTGCTGAAAAAAATGTGAAACTGAGGCAAAAATGATGGTTGCTAACAAACCAGATAAAATACAGCAAGCTAAAAATGAAATATGAGAGTAGGAGGCAAAAGTACAAGGGGAAAGAGATTTTGAACAGATCTCTAAAACAGATTTGAGAAAGAATGAGAGAGGGATTTTAAAACTGTTATCAAGTACTTAGAATCCTTAGTACAAACACAGCAGCAACAGCTGATAAAATACTGGGAAGCATTAGTGAGGATGAAGAGAAACTGAAATCCTTATATATTATTACTGGGAATATAAAATAGTACAGATTCTTCCAAAGCCATTGACTAGCAATAAGATGATTCCTGTTAAGATGACATTGGATGTTTGTTGCAGTTATGCTGAATTCCACAGTAAAATCTTTTAAAACCATCTAACTAAACCACTATATATTTTACAAATTTTTAAAAAAGTACTGATAAAGAAGAGAGAGTCAACAAAACCAAAAGTTGGTTCTTTTTATTAGATCAACAAAAGTGATAAAACTAAATTGGACCGATGGGGAAAAAAGATTCAAATTACTAAAATTAGAAATGAAAGAGACACATTACTGCTGAATGTACAGAAATAAAAGAATGAGGGGAGAATACCATGAACAACTGTATACCAACAAGTTTGAATAACAAAGATAAAATGGATAAATTCCTAGAAACACACAAACTACCAAAACTGATTGAAGAAGAGATAAACATCTGAAAAGAACTATTATAAGAAAGGGGATTATATCATTAGCAGAATGCCCCAATAAAGAAAAGCCTAGAACCAGATTACTTCACTGGTATTCTAACAAATATTTAAAGAATTAATGCAAACCCTCAAACTATTCCAAAAAATTGGAGAGAACACTTCATTCTATAATGCCAGCAATACCCTGATATCAAAGCTAGACAGATTCTACAAGAAAAGAAAGCTACAGGTCATAACCCTTGTAAAGAAAGGCAAAAATCCTCAACAAAAATAACAAATTGAATTTAACAGCACGTCAAAAGCATTATAAGCCCAATCACATTACATTCCCAATCCAAAAACCTAAAATGATTTGAAATCTGAAACTTTTTGAGCAATGATGCTACAAAGATTTTGGATTTCAAAGCATTTCAGATAGCCAACTTTTGGATTAAGGATGATCAACTAGTAAAGCTTACACAAATATTCCAAAATTCATACAGCTCTGAAATCTGAAACACTTGCATCCTGAGCATTTTCATATGGGATACTCAACTAGTATATATTACAACCAAGTGGGACTTTCTCCAGGAATGTAAGAGTGGTTTAACATATGAAAATCAATCAAGGTAATACACAGAAACAGTTAAGAAAACATGATCATTTCAACTGAAAAAGCTCAATACTCCTTCACAATAAAAATATTCAGTACACTAGGAACAGAAGGAAACTTCCTCAACCTGTTAAAGGCCACGTACAGAAAGCCACAGCTAATGGCACAATCAATGATGAAAAGTGAAAGCTTTTTTCCTAAGATCAGGAACAAGTCAAGGACATCCTCTTTTTTAAGTCCTAGACAAGAAAAAGAAAAGGAATCCACATTAGAAAGTAAGAAGTTAACCATCTCTCCTTGCAGATGACATAATTTTCAATGTACCAAACCCTAAAGAATCCACAAAGTCTGTGAGTTAATAAACAAATACAGCAAAATTGGAAGATAAAAAATCAAAACACAAAAAAATTGTATTTCTATATGCGAGCAATAAAAAATTCCAAAAACAAATTAAGAAAACAATTCCACCTACAATAGCATCAAAACCAATAAAATACTTAGGACTAAATTTAATCAATGAGACAGAAGACTTGTTCACTAAAACTGTAAAATGTTGCTCAAAGAAATCAACGTAAACAAATGTAAAGATAGCACATTTTCATGGCCTGGAAAACTTAACATTGTTAAGATAATAGTACCCAAATACTACAGATTCAAATTCAATGCAATCCTTATCATAATCCCAATGGTATTTTCTGTCATTTTTACTATTTAAGGATAGACAGAAAATTTCATTCCAATATTCATTTTGAATTTCAAGGGACCCAGGATAACTAAAACAATCTTGACAAAGAAGAACAAATTCAGAGAATCCATACTTCCTGATTTCAAAACTTACTAAAAGGCTGGTGAAATAAAAACTCTGGTACTATCTGTATGGACAAACAAACAGACACCCAGACTAATGAAATAGAACTGAGAGCCCATAAATAAACCCTTACATCCATGGTCTACTATTTTTTGACAAGGGTGTTCAAAATCATTCAATGGAAAAGGACAGTCTTCTCAGCAAATGGTTATGGAAAAAAAATGGATATCATGTTCAAAAGATGAAGTTGAGCTGGGCATGGAGGTGCACGCCTATAATCCCAATGACTTGGGAGGCTGAGGCAGGAGGATAGTGAGTTCAAAGCCAGCCTCAGAAGCTTAGTAAAAGGCCCTAAGCAACTCAGCGAGACCCTGTCTTTAAGATATAAAAAAGGAGCTGGGGATGAGGCTCAGTGGTAAAGTGCCCTGGGTTCAATTCCTAGTACCCCCCCCCAAAAAAAGGTGGACCCTAACTTTATACACATACAAAATGGATTAAGACCCTAAATATAAGAGCTAAAAATATAAACACCTTAAAAGAAAATATAGGGTCAAATATTTATAATCTGGGGAAACTGGTAATAATTTCTTAAATATGGCACCAAAATCATAGGCAAAAATTTAAAAAAATTAGACTTATTTAAAATTAATAACTTTTGTGCATCACCAGGGTACCTTCAAGAAAGTGAAAGAAACCCCCAGAATAAGAGGAAATAATTACAAGTAACATAACTTGTAATGTTATGATGTCCCGAATCCATAAAGAATTCTAACAACTCAACAACAAAAAGACAACCCTACTTTTAAAATAGCTAAAGTATTTAAACATACTTCTTTAAAACATATATACAAATGGCCAAAAAACACATAAAAAGATGCTCAACATCATTAATCATTAGGTAAATGTAAGTTACAATGGGATACTACCTCACACCTATCAGGATGAATATAATAATAAAAAGGGACAATGACAAGTATTAGTGAGGATGAAGAGAAACTGAAATCCTTATATATTATTACTGGAAATATAAAATAGTACAGATTCTACAGAAAACAGTCTGGCAACTCCACAAAAAATTAAATATAGCATTTTATTCCACTTCTGGGTATATGTATTATACCCCAAAGAATTTAAAACAGGGACTTGAATAGATGTTTGTACACCAATGTTCATATCAGCATTATCCACAATAGCTAAAAGGCAGTGTCCATCAATAGATGAATGGATAAAGAAAATGAATATACTCATAATAGAGTATTATTCAATCACAAAAAGAAATGAAGTTTGGATTTATGCTTAACATGGATGAATGGATGAACCATAAAAACATGCCAAAAGAAATAAGCCAGACATGAAAGACAATTATGGTATGATTCCTCTTAAACTATCTAAAATAAGCAAAGTCATAGAAAAAGAAAGTAGACTAAAGTTATTAGGGCTGGGGACGGAGGGCCAGGGGTTAAAAATGACTTCAATTTCTCTTTGGGATGATGAAAAATTATGGAAATAATGACAAATGTCGTACAACTTTGTGAATGTAATTAATGCCATTGAATTGTACACTTGCTAGCTGTTAAAATATTGCCACTTAAACATCATAAAAATGTAAAGAAAAATACCTATATGAATTGTTCTAATTCAAAAAGATAGATAACTATAGCATGATAATAAGTAGTGTTTCAAACCTAAGTTGATAAAACATCAGAGTATAGCCACTCTATTTACCTAGAGTGATAGATTCAGTGTGTGTTACCATCACAACTTGGAAAGGATACAGAGGAGACATTTTCTCTTACCTTTAAGAACCTTGTCAGTTTAAGAGGATTCACAAGTATTCAAGGTTCAATATTTCTGAGTTTGAATTCTCTTCACAGCAGTTTTCAGGACCTGAATGATGTTCAAGTACCAATAAACAATAAAAACAACCCCACAAACACTTGTTTGATTGCCAAATTCCTCAGCAAAGTGAAGAAACATCCCTACAACTTCCAATGACCAAGAATTTTATGTAATAACTGGATGTATTTCTTCACCTTTAGTATGTAAGATTCAAACACAGATAACCATAGGCCAAAACTGCAACAAACCAAATATATATCCTATGAAATGGAAAATTTAAGAGTGCTGTTATATAAAATTACAGTAGAGATTATGCCAGCACTAATATAAAGCAGCTATCTCTTTTGGCAAGGAGACTTCATGATCTTACAAAGGAACCATTAAAGAAAATGATCTTGCACAGACTTCTTCCCAAAGAAAAAACTGTGACTCAACAAAATCACATTTTATACAACATGGAGATTTTGTTATTACAAATTTCAAAACAAAATGGAGGAATTTCCACATAATATTTATAACCTGCAAAGTACAATATTAATACATGTCTGTCAGTTAGAAATAACAGCAGTTTGTTAGGCTACAGGGTTTAACATAAAACCAATTTACAAATGTGAAAAGCAGTAGTGGTCCAATATTTACCATTACACATGAAATCTGTTTCTTCCAGAAAAATTTTTTAAATGAAAATTTCAGTATCATAAAATATTAAAATAACAACCCCAAACATGCCACAATCACTATTCACAAATAAAGTTAAAATGAAATATACAAAACTCACTTAATACTGTTAAATAACAACAATAAACTACAAGATTTCCTGAACAGAAATGGTAGGACCCCTGAATGTTTTACAGTGAATGTCAGGAAAAAATTAAGTTATGACTATTTTCATGATATATAAGGCAAAATTTACATGACCATTTCAAAATATACCAATTAAGATTTAGTTTGTAAGATGCAATAAACAATAGTCCTTAAAAGTGAACACAAAGGTTTAAAAACACTGTTACCAACACCAAAATGTGTTTATGATGTTCAAGGAGATGCATAATTAAAACTGTAATATTTAATATCTCTGATAAACAGATAATTCCTTTCAATGCTTTTTATCACAATCCTCCAAGTTCTCATTTCTCTCAATTGTTATTTCTCATGGCTCATTTCAAAGACATATTACAATATTTAGCTGATTCCAAGTGAATGTTATTGAAACACACAGCCCCCAAATGAAAAAAAAATTGTTCCCCAGTGAAGTATCATCCTAGTTTCTAATAAATGTATTTAAGAAAATGAGCAATACCTTTCATCTCAGAATAGACTTATGTGGTTAAGTTTTAACTAAAATTAAAGCACAATGTAAAACAGTTAAGTATATTAGTATATAAATATCCAGTAATATGTAGTAGACATTTCTAAAATGAGAAATAGATAAAATAAATAATTTTGGTGCTTTAATTTATTGGTATTTAATGTAAAAACCCCAAAATATCAGGTATTCACTTGATTGAATCAACTTCTGTCACATGCTCTCCTAAACATAATGTGCTTATCAATCTCTTAGCTACTCTATTTGCCAATGTTCCGTAAGAAATTATGTAGCACAAACTTAAGAATGTTCAACATGGCTCACTTATTTTACTGTTAAGCAAAGCTAAATATACATTTCAGGAAACACTGCAGTTTAATTTTAAAAACAAACAAAAAATGCAGCAGTAAAACAACTTGTGAGGAGAAACAGATGCATTCACATATAATAAAGCCACTGCAACTTCTTCAGGCATTCAACTGTTGTGTTAAATAAACAGACAGTAGTTATTTAGCAGCAATGATTCCGCAATAAATAATGCACTGTGTTTCTCAGTCCTGCACAAAAATTGCAGCTACAGTTACATCAATAGCTGTAACCTACTGGCTCTAATGGCAGAGAAGACCTTAAAACCGACTGTACAAAAAAATTGTCACACTGTGACAACAAATATAAAAAACAATCTGTAGGTCTGAAATAAAAAGACTCCACTGTGAAGAGGACAGTGTAGACATACGGAGATTCCAAGTCCACCAAAAGAAAAAAATTGCCTTCAAATCTGAGTCCTTGATTGGTTAAGAAAGGCTGGGGGCTGGGCTTGAAACCATGTTATCAGACTTAAAAGAGCATGCTCTGTCTTCTGTTCTTCCCATGTCCTAAAATATAAAGTCATTTTATGAGGCAGTTCAAGGTTCAGTTTTATCCCACATACAGTATTTGGTGACTCTAAGAAGTTAATGTTCCCACCAGCAAAAGCTACTATTCCATGGTAAGAGTGATCAGCACTGTCTTAAATGACCCTTTTGTTGACGGGGGTCAGTCTACAGCTTCTATGCTTCGAAGTGATGAACCTGATGACTAGGAAAGCACAAGATGTGTCTTCTGCCTCAGGTACAGGGATGGCGTGTGCAGTGATCAAGCCAGGTTACTTGTAAAAGGTCTTGTGCCATCTGCAGCTTTCAGGATCCCTGACTTGACTGAGTCAGATTTCTCTCTGAAGATTTACTGAGCTGCCCACATCATACAGAAAAGTGAGTACGTGCAATGCTAAACATACACAGTTGTGGAATGCACTGTACATTGGTTTTTACATCAATAATTTTACTGATCAATTTATAAACCAAAAACTTGGTCCACACAAAAATTCATGATCGACATGTGAAATGGTTTATGACAAACACACCTGTCTCTGGGTAAGAAGAATTTCGAAAACCGGGGTCCTTTTGCAACTGAATCTCTTTCAAACTGAATATTGACACGCCTAAAATGTACAGACAAAAGTCATTAGATGAAGGTCAACATTATTAGAAACATATACAATCCAGCCATAGAAAAGTGTTTGAAAACTATATAGTGATTCCACTATATTTGAAATATTTATATTTCAAATTAAATCCAATAAACATTTATACTGCACTTACTATAACCCTGCTCAAAGATTTGCCTTTTTTTAATCTATTTTCAGGAGGAAACCAAAGGAAGTAATTCCTTTTCAGAACCCTTCTTCCCCCAACTCTGATTTAAAGTACCGTGTAAGCAGGTGTTTCTCTGACAAAAACCTATGTTATCTGTTCCAAAATTTACTAGGTTGGGAGACCTCATTAAAATGCATTTCCAGGTTCTTAGTATATAAATATCCAGTAATATTGTCCTTTAACACTATCTCATGATGGCATAAAAGTATCAGGTCCTCAAACTACCTTCAGATTTTTAGGTAAAAACATGGAACAGGTAGGTTTGTACTACTTACCTCAAAATGAAATCTGGTATTAATAATGAAATGTAAACTTTTTTTAAAAAGTCACCTGTAATTCATATCTCATTTCCAATCTCTGTCAGAAAGTAGTCTTATGTTTAACAATCTTATAAGTGCTAAGTAAAAAGTCTTAAGGATTTCTTATTCAATTAGCATATTGATTGCTATGTAAATCTTAGTGAATCACTATTGTCTAGTAAATGAGAATGGGGAATTAATGAAAGCTTTTCATAGCTCAGTTCCCAAATTCTCCTAATTCCTCACTTACCTTACTCCATTTTTAAAGTAAAATATGGGCTATTTTTTAAAAAGAATATCCACAAATAAAACTGAGGAGTTACTTTAGGCATTGGAAATGTGTTATTTTAATGACAGATAATACACTGATCCTTGTCATAGTGATAATAAAGTCAGAGTGATCCCTAGAAAGGAAAATCATCTTTATATCTTAAAGCAGGTACTTTCATAAGTAAACTATCTTATGTATCATTCACTCTTAATAACTGAATTGAAGCTACATTAGGCCTATGGATGCCATCATAGATGGTATATTTCAAATTAAATCCAATAAGATTGATGACCCATACGTAAGTATTATTGGTTTCTTAGTTTCTTACAGAATAGTGACAATATATATTAAAGTGTTATCCAGAAAGGAAAATAATATGATTGATTTGGAAAACTGTATAGTGGCTCCTTTCTTTAAGAAATTTTGATCTAATTTGAAAATGACCTATGTTTAGATTTAAAAATCAGCAACAATCTCTAAAAATTAGCAACCTCTAATCCATCTCATTTCCCAACACTGGACAAATGGATATAAAAGGATTTTCTTACTTTCTGGTAAAGCATGTATTCTTGGGCCCAGACTTCGAAAGTATACATGCTTCATGGCCTCTTCTGCTGAAACCCTTTTCTTAGATTCATACTGTGAAAAAGCAAAGAACTGCTTCATTAACTTTTACTCTTAATTACTATAAAAAGTTGGAAAAGGAAAAATTAGTATTTAGAGATTTTTTAAAAATCTTGATTGTGTTAATATGATGACTGTTTTTCAAGTACTGATTTGGAGTACTCCAGATACACTCAAATTTGAATTGCTGTTGAGATTATATAGTAATAATTATATCTCAGTTCTACATTTTCAAGATAAGTCTGGATCTTAAGTAAAACTTTAGATTCCTGTAATTTCTGAAGTGATGAAAAATTAAAATATTCAACTATTTGCTTTTACTTTTCTTCATGAATAACAAAGGACCAGGGAAAATACACTCAATGTCTTTATGGCAGACAGTCTCAATTACCTATCCAATATCCATTGCCCCTTTTTCCTTGATAAATGACAGATGGATCATGAATCATGATTGTTTCTAAGTTTAGGCTAATTATGACAATCTCGCTCCCCAATTCCCAGCCTCTCTTTTATAATTATTGTTTTGGCCAATGAGACTTGGGAAGAAGCCTTTCAGGGGTTTCTACCTGAAAGCCTTTGCTTTCAAGATATAAGACGGTTAATATGGCTGGTACCACCCTTATCCTCCCTCTTCTTCCTGCTTTGGAGGAAATATGAGTGGTATCTGGAGCTGCAGCATCCTGAAAGGTAGTAAGTATAAGGAAAAAGAGAACAAAAGAGATCATAAATTGCAGAGAACACTGCCTTGACAGAATTGATCAATGCCAGCAGCTGACTACCTCAGACTGTTCTTGGTCATAATGAGGCCCAGACCCTTCATTAAGAGAAAACATGTAATATATATATATTATATGTGTGTGTGTATATATACACACACACACACATATGGATATAGATTTATACACACACACACACACATACACGTTTATGTGTGTGTATGTTTAACTTAAGCCCGTTCTTGAAACATGCTAGACACTACCACAAACAATCATTATAATATCATTCTCACATGAGGAAACTGTGGCTGAACTACTCATTTAACAATTACAAAATAAGATGTGACTTACCTGTAGAAATTTTGTTATCAACTCAATTCCTTCAGAGTCTAACCTAGATAGAACAATAAAAAACTTGGTAACTTTTATCTTAGCTGATAGACACCTTTCAAATAAAACTATTTCCCAAGTATTTTTGTTTGCTAAGTTTAACTGCCCTAAAACAGATACTCTTGTTGAGTTCAAATACACTCAAATCTGTTTTAGTCTGAAGAGGCTTATCTTGTCATGGAAGAAAACATACATAAATAACTTCAATTCAAATTTTCAATGTTCAAGAAAAAATTATTAAAGCTGTTGAGTTATTTATTATTTATTTTATTTATTTATTATTTATTTATTTATTCTGTGTCAAAACAAAGGATTACATCAATTCTCATAGTATTGCAGTGAAGGAAAGTATACAAGAGCATCATTTTCCTATCACATGGGTAAAAACACAGAAACAGTGACCCCCCAAACTATATATCAGTGTGGTTCAAAATAAACACAGAGACAAGTCATTCAATAAATTTTTACAGCACTGGGTATGGGATGGTATTGAACTGCTGGCATTTAAAGGTGCCATAAAACTTCATTAATAAAGAACACCAAGCCAACAGTTAATAAAGAAAGCTTATTATAGTTATGAAATTAATATAACCAGTAGTGGAGTTAGGAATTATTTTAATGGGATTATCTCTTGATCAGAAATCACAGGTTCTAATCTAACACTGCCTTTCGCTGATAAAAGTACAATTGAAAGAAATATTCTCCCCTGAGTGTTCTAAATGGTTCCTATGGATATTGGAGCCCAGACATTCTCAAGACTCCTCTAGTCCTCAGTAGTTTGCTACTCTGGCACATACCCAGAAGACCCTAGGCACAAACAAGCTAGGTGCTAAGTTCATGGACAATCTGCTTCACAGGCCTTCAACCTTCTACACTGAACATTACCACAGGCATACTCTCTCTCGACATCCCCTGGTCCCCCGCATACATACGCACATATACACATATACACATATACATGTGTGTGTGTGTGTGTGTGTGTGTATGACCAAAATAGGATTTACACTACTTTGGAGAGACACTAAAAAGCCCAGCATATATTGCTATTCTTCCTAAGAAAGTCTAGCTGAAAATAACAGCTAGATATTTTAATGTGCCATAGTAACTTCATAAAACTTCATTAATAAAGACCACAATAAGAATATCAGTACATGGAAATACTTAAAAATAGTTCTGGACTGATCTGGAGGTAGGTGTGAGAAGAAACTTCAACTGTACTGCTAACATTAGGGGCATTCATTTTGCTTAAGAGTCAAAGAGTTTATATTCTTCAAGTACAAATTATGCCAGTAATGATGATCAAAATACTGATGGGTCATCTTACATTGGAGTCAAGATTTTACTTTAATATTTAGATGTTTTGTGAGTAAATAGAGAACAATTAAATAGAAAGCAAAACAAAAATTTTATCATGATTTTTATGGTACCAAATAAGGCATTAATTAATGTTTCTTCTGGGAAAAGAAGCTATTTAGATAAACTCTAGAATTCTAATACATATGTTTTATATTTATTTTATTTATAGCTCAATACTATTTCATATTTTACTTATTTTTGGTCACTGAATTATAAAATTAGTATGACAAAAAGAAGGGGGAAATTTAATTACACTAGATCCCAAAATATTTAAGAATTGTGTGTATTACATATTTGTCTGGAACTTTTATTGTGGGAAATACTTCCAACAGTTAAAAAGAATCATATAGTTTCTCCCCTTTTCACTTAAAAAAAAAAATACCTGGGTGCATGGTTAATTAGAGGCTGTGGTTTATATTTTGGAAAGTTGTAGTTCTTGAATTCATCACTTGAAGAAACACCTGGCCAAGTTTCCTGAGATGGAGTTCCTAAATTTAAAAAAAAATTATATATTTATAAATAATATATAGAAATTATATATATGCAAAACTAAGAAAGTGCCTCAGAGAACATTTTACATTTATTAGATAATTTATTTAAACTGAAATTAAAATGATGGAAATAGTAAATACTTATGGGCTTATTTTTGGACTGTGTAATGATACTGTGAATATTATGATGTCTGGCCATTTTTCTATCCAGATGACACCACCTAAGCTAGAAATATTCCTTAATAATACACTGAAGGTCAATTTTCAATAATACTTCTACTCTTTCAAAGAATCTTTATTGCAAAGATGAAACTCTGTACATAAAAGAAGTTAGCAAGATCTCTCTATAATAATTAAGCTAACTGTAATTCTTAAACATAACAGCTATTTAGATGAGTCTCAGTAATATATTTTAAAAAATACTTTTTTAGAGATACAGTTTAATCTAGCTAGTCAATTGCAGGTGTAAATCATTGGAAAAAGACTTCTCCTATTACCTAGTAGTCGGAAAATTAAGTGCAGTTCATCTTCCACAGTTGATCCTGGAAACAGAGGTCTTCCAGAAGCCATTTCAAAGAAAATGCATCCGACACCCCTTTAAAATACATCATAGAGAGGAAAAAATTAACAATCCATTTACATACTATGAAGCACAAGAATTTTTTCCTTAAAGAATGCCTCTCTGGAGGATTTTGTATTAGCCTGCTAGAAAACCTCCTGCGGAGATATTTTTTAGATCCAACTAATTTAACGTTTACCCTATTCATCTCAAAATCCATATGGCTCATAAAGCTAATTCATTTTTTAAACTTAAAATGTCTAGCTCTCCTATGCCTGATCCTCAAGGAATAATATAATAACTAATAGTGAATGAATGCTTCCTATGTGTTTGAAACTTTAAGTGCTTGAACTATTTTCTCATTGAATCAGCTATAGTGTGACCATGCACTAAAAGGGGCAAGACAGGAAGGAGGAAAAACAAATGAAGAGATTGTTATGTAATCTGGGAGATAATGGTGGCCTGAGCTAAGGAATAAGGTCATAGGGAAAAAGGGAAGCAAATAATACAAGACTTTTTAATGCAGGAAGCAGAGGTAGAATATGTAGATGCAGGGTGGAGTGTGTGTGTAAAGAAGAGAAAGACTTGGAAGGCTCAATGAACAGTCACTATTATCTAGGAGCTGTGTGAACACAGCTGTGTGACACAGTCCTTCCACTAAAATCTTACAACCTAGTAAATATAATAAAAGTATGTAAAATTTAATGTTAAATATTAAAATGTTATAAAGAAAGTAAAATGCTATGATTGATATGGAAAACTGTACAGTAGTTCCTCAAAAAGTTAAAAATAGAATTACTACATGATCCAGCAATTCTACTCCCAGATGTATACCCAAAAGAAATGAAAGCAAGATTTTGAACAGATATTTGTACCACCACATTCACAGTAGCATTATTTACAAAGTTAAAATACGGAAGCAACTCAAATGAATCAATAAACAAAATGTGACAAATATGTACAATGTATGAAAAATATGTTTGTGACACATGCTGCAACATGGATGAACCTTAAAGACATTACACTAAGTGAAATAAGTTTAAATAAGTCAGTCACAAAAGACAAATACTGTATAATTCCATTCATATGAGGTACTTTGTTAATTTCTGAGACAAAAAGAATGATAATTTTCAGGGACTGGAGAAAGAAGTGGAATAGGAAGTTGTTTAATGAGTACAGTGTTTCAATTTTGCAAGATGAAAAAAGTTCTGAAGATGGGGATAGTTGGACAATGATGTAAATGTACTTAATGTCTGAAAATTGGTTAAAATGGAAAATTTTATTTATGCATTTTATTGGGATTTTAAAAAGAGAAAAATGTTATACAAAACAAGATTTTATAAAACTGCTCAAGACAACAATACAAGTATATGATTTAGTACACAAAGAATACTTAAAATAAACGCAATCACCATTCAGAGGAAGAAATTGCATCAAGAGGCTAGGTTGTATTCAGGAAAGGATTTATGAAAAGCTGTGTTTTGAAGGTTATGAGGCACAAGCCCTGGTTAGAGCAGTAGAGTAGGCACACAAGATGGGTGAACTGATATGAACACAAAAAGCAAAGATGGGGAAACCCAGGTTATTTTGAGGTATAGTGAGTAGGCCATTTAGTTAAAAGGGAATATCTATATTGAGAAATAGTCTGAAATAGTTGGAAAAAGTAGTTCACAAACATTTTATGGAAATCTTTAAATACTGGATTAAGAAGTGAACTTAGATTAATCTATAGATTAATGCACTGGCCACAAAGGTATTTGAATAGAGGAGTGTCACAATCAAGGTGATGTGTAAGAAAGATGGCTACAATGTTTTGATTATTGCTTTTAGAACAACTTAAAACTGGTAGATTTTGATGAATGTTAAATGATGATAAAAATAATTTTGTTTTAAATTACTATGTGTCAACACTCTTCTGAATGTTCTTTTCCCTTTTTTTAATGTGTTAGCTAATTTGGTCTTACCATTATCTGCAGAGCTTTAAAGTAGTTATTGTTAACTGTTCCCATTTCCTTAAATGTAGAAACTAAGGCACAGGTCAGTAATTTAGATAATGTAATTGTTGTAGTTGGTAAAATTGGTATTTAAATTTAGATAATCTTGCTACCTTGCCAGAACAATTATTCACTGCTTATGCTGTGGCTCTTTAAAAATCACCATCAATTAGCATTGCCCTGTGTTATCAGCTACATTATTTCAAAATTGTAAATGGCAATAATGTTTTATCTATACATATTTACCACATGTCAATCTGTGTTGAGTACTCTGAGGAACCAAGAAGCACATCAGGTGGCCGATACCATAGTGTGACAACTTCATTTGAGTAGGTCTTTGTGGGAACTGACTTGGCTCTGGCTAGTCCTTCATAGGGAAAAGAAAACAAAGAATTAAATATACTAAAATCCATTAAGAATATAATGGATTTCTTAGTCCCTATGTTCACCATGACTCCATTCACAAAGATACTAAAATGGCTACTCCATAGCTACTTGAAGCTTCAACAAAATTGGTTTTATGAATTTTGGATACATGGGGTCTTCAGTGAGAATATCATTATCTAATTAAACTAAATATAATAATTCTGAGACCACAGATTTTTATTTAATTGTATGTGGTGAATGCACTGGTATAATGTCTAGATGTTTAGCTTATCTTATCCTAAGCTAAAGATATTTTCCCTTGGGCTGGGGATGTGACTCAAGCGGTAACGCAATCGCCTGGCATGCGCGGGGTGCTGGGTTCGATCCTCAGCACCACATAAAAATGAAATAAAGATGTTGTGTCCACCGAAAATTGAAAAATAAATATTAAAAAATTGTCTCTCTCTCTTAAAAAAAAAAAAGATATTTTCTATTTGTCCATGAATCATGGTGCCAAAATTATTTTCTAGCAGAAATTAAATTAATCCAAAATAGGTCAATGACAATGAGACATAATTTTACTTGTCACAATTATAAGTTTTTATCACCTTTTAACCTAATTCTAACATTCATTTGCTGTACCATTTTTTATTAAAAATCCAAATCATTTATAGTCCAGTTGAGTTTACTGACAATTTCCTTGCAGAAATCCATTCAGAAAAGGTTTCCATAGAACAAATTACAATGTTTTCTGTACACTTTATGTTATATAGATAATTTTAGACTGAGAGAGACCTCATTGCTTTTGAGTATTACTAATTGCTGTAAACGATGCAAAACATTTGCTATCCCTTTGCCAATTTAATATGGAATCCACTAATTATCCAGAAATGAAGACTAGAGGGCTGGGGATGTGGCTCAAGCGGTAGCGCGCTCGCTTGGCATGCGTGCGGCCCAGGTTCGATCCTCAGCACCATATACAAACAAAGATGTTGTGTCCGCCGAGAACTAAAAAATAAATATTAAAAAATTCTCCTCTCTCTCTCTCTCTCTCCTCTCTCTCCCACTCTTAAAAAAAAAAAAAAAAAAGACTAGAGTTCCCAATTTTATTTGTCATTAGTACTAGAGTTATTATCATCTCTTAAAGCCTCTAAATTTTGATCACTTAAAGAAGCAGCAATTTTGAAAGGTATCTTAAGAAAATAAATTTATTTTTACCATATATTTTATTTCAAACAAGAGAAAATTCATTTTTAGGCTGAGATTTCTATTATATATAAGTTTATATATCTGATTAAAATATCAAATATAAAAAATATCAAGAGTATTATTAAATTGGATAAAAATCTCATAAATAATACTAGAAAGTTAAATAATGAGGCAACACACTATTTTGGTTTAGAATAATGGCTAACAGGTATAACTGGAACAATGCTGACACCATTTTATTAATTATAAATTTTGCTCTTAATCTCCCAACTTTGAGAAATAAGTCCAACAAATAATTTTTCTATAATTTTTGGTAATTAGTAAGATGGAGGGCAACTTTCAGATGCTAAGAATGGGTTACAAGGAGGCAAAGGACAGAGCTATAAATTTGCTTATCCTATAGCACACCATTCTGGAAAGTTGCCAGTTATAGTTCTCCCAATACTTTTACTCTCCTGCTCCTGAGAAGATCATGAACTACTAGCATGCTTGTCCAAATAGGTTCCTGTTTTAAAATCAGAATTTCAGTATTGGCATGAAAATGAAATAAGCAACTCTCAAACTAATTATAAAAGTCACATGATATTATACAAGCCACTTTTTATCATTAATGGAAATGACTACATTATAATTCCTAGACCTCTGAATTTCACTGGTCACGAAAAAAAGGTATGATTTTCAGAAAGATTAAGAACAACTTACAGAACAAATACTCAAACTTAATTGACCCTTACTTGAAGCTCCAAGTGTATTTACCATGCAATAAAATAAACAGATAACAAAAGTAACAGAGACAAAGTTGACTGTATTATTTCATGGAGTAATCAGAATTTCTTTTCTTTCTCTCTCTCTCTCTCTT
The DNA here is from genome assembly GCF_047511675.1 of Marmota flaviventris. Lineage (NCBI taxonomy): Eukaryota > Metazoa > Chordata > Mammalia > Rodentia > Sciuridae > Marmota > Marmota flaviventris. The sequence continues at coordinate 24,283,649 of NC_092500.1, read as the reverse complement.
TTTTTTTTTTTTTTGTTGTTACTGGAGAGTTAACCTAGGGGCGCTTTGCAACTGAGCTATTATTTTAAGACAGGATCTTGCTAATTTGCTTAAGGGCTTTGCTAACTTGCTGAGGCTGGTCTTGAACTTGTAATCAGCCTGTCTTAGCCTCCCAAACCACTGGGAGGCATGCATCACTGTGCCTGGCAGTAATCAGAATTTCTTACTGGCCTATGTGAAGATAAAATTTGCTTTGCTTGCTTTGAAGAAGTTAGAGGCAAAATTTAAAGCACTCAGAATATTCCCAGATAAAAGTAGATTTTTGATGGTCCTTGACATTCCTTTTGCATTTCAAATATTCAAGCATGGTTTCTCTGTTACTGCCATACATTTTGGGATTGAGGACAAAGAGCAGTAAATGCAGCTTGACAAAGAAAGGAGGAGGAAGGAGGGGTGAGAACAATTAAAAGGGAAATAACAGCATAAACTATGGTTCAAAAAGAGACTGTATAATCTATGCAAGTATATGCAAATAACTTGTAATTTTTTGTTTAAACATAGATGGCTCACTCATTTCCGTTTTAAGGAAGGAAATCGGAATAGAAATTTACCTTTCAAACAAATAGCAAAATACTGAGTATAGAAATTACCATTTAATAAGTAAATTTTTAATCTGAGTAATAACTTGAAACACTCATAAAATTTAGTGAAATTTTCCAAAACTGAAACTACTATAATAATTTATGAAAAATTAAAAATGTAATTTTGGAAAACTACATGGGTTTTTAAAAACTAAGTTCTATCTAAGTATTTTGAGGGTAACATAAAAATTTCAAAGCTACTCTACAAATTTCTTTTTTTTTCCTAGTAGAAACAATTTACTAAATGCAAAAAGAACATGTAATTTTGTTTTACTTTCAAATTCCTTAAAATCAGATGAGCTAAAATGATATAAGTAAATAACTACCAATTAAATTATTGAGCATATAATAAATGCAGTCATGGTGGTAAGCACATAAAGGCAAACCCTTTCAGGTGTTTTCTTTTTCTTTTCAGTTTATTCCTTTTTTTTTTTTTTTTTTCATTTTATATATGACAGCAAAATGCATTATAATTCTTATTACACATATAGAGCACAATTTTTCATATCTGAAAGGTGTTTTCTAAATTCTCATTTTATACTCTTAAAAATTATTCAGGACCCCAAATATTTTTACTTATATAGATAATTGCTGATATATGCCATAAAAGATGAGAAAATTAAAACATTTACTCACTAAAAAATACCTCACAATGTTAGCACAAATAACATTTTCATGAAAATTTTTTCCAAAATAAAACAAGTCTATTTTGATAGAAGACAGCTGGATTCTATATTTGCTTTTGCATTCTATCTGTTATGATATGTTGCTTTATTACATATTACAATATATCATAATTTATATAGGTATAGGAAGAAAATAAAATCTTACACAGATATGAAGTTTTTAGAAAAAGGAGGAACATTTTAATAGTTTTTTCTGATCATTATAGATAGAGTTCTTTCATACATTAGATTAAATTGTTTCTTCAAGGTTGTATGGTAACTGAAATTATATCAATGAACTATTCATACCTTTGTTAAAATTCACTGGTCTGTCTTGTATTTTAAATTAATCTTTTACCATGCATGATTCTATAACATAAGGTGCCAGTAACTGGAAAAACATTAGTTCTTGAGTTATGGGTTAAAATGTTTATATATTTCTTCAAAATAAAAAAATCCTATTTGTTAATATCAACACTGATCTTATCAGAAAAGTTTCTAAGCAGTGGAAAGCTATTAAAGCTTAAAGTAGCAGAACCAAATTTTCAAAATCTAATTTTTATTTAAAAACCTGAATTTTACTATTGGCAAGAAATATTCGCAGTGGATTTCCTTGAAGTGACAGGCTTACTTCACTCATTTTCAAGAAAAAGTCTGAATAACTCGTTTGTTAGTCATTTTCTGAAGTAAAAATGGTGTTCCTTGGAAAAAAAGGGCTAGTTAGGCTTGTACCAAAAAAATCCCACAAAAACTTTTCCTTGAGATAACTATAGAATTTCTGTGTGCAGCACATGTGTTTTTAATATTTCTATTTCATCACACATACAAAATACAAAAATATTAAACAGTCATGTACTCAAGGATAGAAATTTAATCAAATCAATAAATTTTACTGCTTGGCAAAATATTTTAAGTGTAACTGATATTGTTCTCTAAGAATATGCAGTGGCGAAAAACACAATGACATACTTAGGTGGCAATGCCTGAACATATACTAAGGAAATAGCAGTTTTATCCTTATTGCTTCTGGATCAACAGCGCAAATATTAAGATAGAGCAAAAAAGCAAATAACATTTAGTGTACTTTTGATAATATACGTTACCTTTGGATACTCCCTGAAAGGGTTTCAGGAACCTGGGGTCAATGGGCCACACCTGAGACACCTCTAAGTATTTGTTGCTAACAAACCAACATGAACCACCCACAAAATTCTGTCAAATATGGATCAGTGGGCTACAGAGAAAATTTCCAAAGTTACAGGAAAGTGATAACACATTGTGACAAGAGTTAGATTCTTTTAAACCTAACTGTTATGGGCCAGGCTATATGGGCAATGACCAAACAGATCCATGTTACCCTGAGACTTCATGTCATGTAAGAAATGCTTCTCCCATGGGAAAACTCTGCCTCTGTACCCACTAACAGTTGCTTAGCATATTTAGCAACACAAAATGGCCATTCTGATGCATTGTACTTGTGTAATACCCTAACTGCTTAAAATGTCAGAGAATGTTTGTCTAGCTGTTAGTAACCATTCTTTAAATTGTATTCAATTAGGGTTGTTTTGATCCACTCCCCCACCCTCTGCTTATGATTTTAGATCTCATGATTTTTGTTTATGGTTTTGAATCACAGCAACAAGCCATTTATGATTAATGTACTAATATGCTTTACTTGTGGTTTTGAACTACAAAAGATTTGTTCTAATCCCTGGAAGGGGTTGAGGAGTGTAGACTAGAAGCCTGCCCTTGTCCTGCCAGCTTGTGTCCTACCGGCCTTTGAATAAAGATGACTCCATCTCCTGCTTTAAGACTGACTTGGTGATTTATTGCAATCTCTCCATACATAATCACCTGGAAGTATTTATAAACATTTCATCATTCCATACCAAAATCTGCTAGCTTTAATTCTCCTTTTTCATTAATGAGGAGGTTCTGTGGTTTCAAGTCTCGATGCAACACCTTTCTTCTGTGGCAATATGCTAAACCACGTAGAATTTGGTATAGAAACAGCTACAAAAGCAAATAAGTAAAAATTAGTTTTACAGATATTGAGACATACTTTGGTATTAGCATAAGCTATGGTAAGCACAAAAGCAACTGGTCTAGAATAGTAAAAGAAAAAAGAAATTGTATCATTTTAAGGACAATGCCTTTTATATTTTGAGTTGTTTTCTGAATTTTAGTTTATTGTTCAATTTGAAGCATCTTTTTTGTCAACAGTATCTATGAAAATATTGTAAATATAATGAAATTTTGTCTTAGTAGTAATAGCACATTTATTAGAGAAAGCAGCCTAAACAAATGTATCCTCAAACTTATACTACTAAAGCTTACAGTTTGATTATAAAATTCTGGTATGTCAATCACCCCCAGGCACTTATTCCCTTCCTTTAAAAAACAAACAAACAAACAAATAATCTGATCTGGGTCAGTACCTTTAAAAAAGGAATGGAAATTGGTGGCTTTAAATAAAGCCTCAGGTATCAAAGAGAATAGGGCTGCATACTCTGGCAAATTACTGGTTATAAAAATAATTTAACCAGCTTTTAGCACCCACCTCCTGGATACTTTACTTTCAGCACCTCCTACTCAGTCTTCAAAATTGGCTGTGATTCAAAAAGGGGTAATGCACTCTAATGCTCTAAATGACTCTGAAAAAAGCAATTCCTATAAGGCTAATGTACAGGTTTTGTTGTGGATTTTGGTGAAAAGAGAGATGTGGAACACATCTTGATTTTCTGGGATTAGCAAAAAAAAAAAAAAAAAAAAAACTTAAATACAGAAGATTCAATAGGTACCTTTGGTTCACTTGTATGAAAAACATGGCATCTGAATACCAAGAATAAGTCAAGGCATTGGGTGAATAAAGGCATGAATGTCTTTGGTGTTTTTTTGTTTTTGTTGAAGGGGGTGTATGGGGGATTGAACTCAGGGGGCACTCTACCATGGAGCTATGCCCCAGACTCTTTTTAATTTTGAGACAGGGTCTCACTAAATGGCCCAGGTTAGTTAGCCTCAAATTTGCAATTCTCCTACTTCAGTTTCCCAAGTAGCTGAGGTTGTAGGTATACACCATCATGTCTGACGTGAATTAATTCTAAGCAGCAAAGTCTTCAGACTCCACATATTCATGTATGTGTTTTGAAAACTCTAAAATTACTATTTTAATATACTCCTGTTGGGTTGCATTAGGGTTATAGTGGTGAACATAGCTACCTTTCAATATATTCCTGTTACATTTGGAAAACATTAAATGCAATTTTAACAACCAATAAAATACTTTCAAAATATTTAGACCTGACTTAAAAGATACAAACGTTTCAAACCTGTCAAATTATGATACTTATAGACTACTTCCTTTCCAAATTAGTGCTATTATAAAAGCAGAAAAAAACAAAATTTAAAAAACTAAGAAGATATACAAAAATAGCATTTATAACACCTAGCAAAGTAAAATGTAAACTATAATGAAAACAATCTTCATGGAATGTATATGGAAATACTTTTAAAGCCTTGTTCTAAAATTCTTAGCAATGTGCTAGCCATATGTTCCCAGCTCTCTTTTTGTAACAGAAACTGGCTTTCCTTTATATTCACCAAATTTACTATTTAAAGAAAAGAAAAAAGTAAACAAGTACATTTAAAGTTACTAAGTTACTATCTACAGAATTAGAAAGGTCTCAAGCACACAAGATGAGTAAGTCTATTTTCAAAATAGGTTCCAATAAACTGTTGACGAAGTTTGGACAAATAAATCTTTGCCAATTTAAAGTATACTGCTAAGAACAAGGAAGTCTCTAAGAACACAAGTATGTCAAATACTTTTATTTATCTAATAACTTCTGGGTTTCTTCTGGATCTGATTATTACAGCAAACTTCTCTAGCATTATTTGAATTTTTAGATGTACTAAAAAAGCACAATATCTTAACTATTCCTTCTGACAATACAGATAGTTATTTCTAGCAAAGCAATCACAACACCTACATGTTTCTGGCCTTACTTATAACCCTTTCTCATAATACATAACCCTGAAAAGGAGTTGTTATTTTTATAATTTAATGCCATTTTAAATATATTAGAGGGAGTTTACCATTTAAAGGTGGCCTTTTGCAGAATATACCCATCATCTGTATTTAAACATTTGAATTTTTTTTTTTCAGAAAGCAAAATATACCTGCAGATATATTCTACATGTAGGATAATCAGTTGCAATGTGAAAGAAAATATCAAAAATAATTTTTTTAAAGACTTTTAAATGAACCAGTTCTACAAAAAAGATATGATCCTAAGAATCTATAATATAGTAAACAAAAGTTGAGTAAATATGCCATTCAGAAAATTCTGAAGATTGGTTATAAGGTTGGTATATTTCACTGCACAATATAGCTCATCTTTCTTTATACTTGAAAATTACACAATAAACATACCTTTACATTGTGCATACTCATGATGTTCCCACAGTCATCCATGTACTGTTTTAGGTCTTTATCCTGAAAAAAACCCCAGCATTTTACTACATGATAACACAATTTTCAAGATGCATGGCTGATTCACTTAATAGTATTTAATTTTTTAAAGAAAATTGTTTTTCAAGAAAAGATATAGAATGCACCACATAATCTAATTATATATCAACAAATAAACAACAATATCTCTGGGACTGTTAAAAAAAAAGTCTAATTTTCTATTACGAAAGTAAAAATAAATACTGATTTTTTTTTAAATGCTTACCAGATACTCAAAGACCAGAGTCAAAGATTTATCTGTGTGAACAATGTCATGTAAGGTTACTATATTTGCATGTTTTAAATCCTTTAAGAGTGAAACTGTAAAACAGAAAAGAAAGTCAATTATTTAGTCTGTGGAAGCCAGTCTTTATAAAAACTTGAAGTAAATTTAATGTATGAACCAACTGTGTTTAATATCCTCTTAAGTCTAAAACAGTAAATTGCAAAGGGGATTAGTGGTAGAAAAACTGAAGATATCAACTTTTCCTTTTCTTATGGTTTTGAGTTTTGATATTTTAGTACCTGAAGTCGTCTCCAATATTACAACTCTCCATCTTCTGTTCTTCTCTTTAATGTTAACTTTTTGAGGTTAATTTGGATAGAATAAAAGATATGCTTTCTTCCTCCACATTGCTCAAACCTTATTCATCTCTTTATTTATTACTTTGATACCAGGGATTGAACCTGAGACACATACCCAGACTCCTTCTTTTTTTATAATTTTTATTTTAAGACAGGGTCTAACTAAGTTGCTTACATCCTTGCTAAGTTGCTAAGGGTGGCTGCGAATTTGCTTCAGCCTCTTGAACCACTGGGATTAAAGGCATATACCACTATGCCTGGCTCAAACAAATTTTGAAAAATTCACTTTTTAAATATAATGGTATCATGACATGTATACAGTATATTTATTTCTTATATTTAATATATGCAGCTAATTTAGTTACCATGTTCCCCATGTACCAATATGTAAAATTTCCCTATCAGGTATTTATCTATATCAATGCTTTTAATGACTTCATAGTATTTCATTATATAATAATAAAATTAATTTCTTTCTACTGAACATGTTAGTTTTAGAAATAACTTTTTAATGGTCTGATTATATTTTCCAGTCACCTATTATTTTGATATCTGCTTTTATTCATTAAAAATATACTCTTATACAACTTTGGTTTAAAAATGTTTTATATAAAAATACCTTCTCTTATAGCCGTACAGGGTGCACCTTCTTCATGTTCCAAACGGATCTCTTTTAATGCCACCAAATTCTCTGTCAGTTTACTTCTTCCTTTATATACTGTTGCATATGTACCCTATAAAATATATTTTTGAAGAACAAGTCAAGAGTATCCTAAGATTCTAACAATAAAAAAATTATAAAATAACTGATAATAAAAATTAACTGAGAGGCTGGGGATATGGCTCAAGGGTAGCGCGCTCCCCTGGCAGGCGTGCGGCCCGGGTTCGATCCTCAGCACCACATACAAACAAATATGTTGTGTCTGCCGAGAACTAAAAAATGTAAATAAAATATATTTAAAAAAAAAATAAAAAATAAAAAAATTAACTGAATTTCTGAAATTTAAGCATGTTGAATTCCATCTTGCAAAGAAAACTCCACAATGTCCAATATTAGTTTTTCTTATAGCAAAGAAAACTTTGAGTTCCATACACACAGCTTCCGTGATTATATAACGCCTTTTACAAAGTGTCTCAAAAGTATAAAAATATAGAGATTTAATTCATTTTTTGTACTTTATTTCAAATTAATATTTGGATCAACAGTTTTAAAATCAAAGATGCTTTACCTCTAATGGTATATGAAAACTGAGGGACACTGAGCACATCAAATGAAAATATACTGTTAAATAAAAAAAAAGTTTTACCCATGTTTCCAGACTTTTCAAAATCTTTGCACATTAGCACATTAACTCTCCTTTTAAAAAAGAAGCTTCCCTATCAACTAAGTCCATTATTTTCTTCTTTGCTATTTATTATTTATTACTTCTTTATTGTTTCTCACTATTTATTTATTTATTACTTTCTTGCCCTTTCTTACTATGGAAGATAGAATGTTTCTAAATTAGCATTACAGGTAGTGACAAGTTCAAGAAAACTACATTTTTAAGACTTCCTTATCCTTCAATTAAATGTTTTTATTTCTAAAGTTATTTTTCAGAATTTTGAACTCATGCAATTTCCCACAACAGTACGGACAGGAGACTTTCAGGAGGCTAACAAATAGATGCCCATTTTGTTAACCAAGAAAGCACGATACTTTGTGTTTCAATAAAAGATTTTAAGCCTATTAAAAATCCTCATTTCTTGGGCTGGGGTTATAGCTCAGCGGTAGAGCGCTCACCTTGCATGTGCAAGGCCCTGGGTTCGATCCTCAGCATAACATATAAATAAAATAAAGGTATTGTGTCCAACTACAACTTAAAAAAAAAAAAAAAAGTGCTCATTTCCTCTCAAACTGATAGGATACTTTCAAGTATTTAGGGTTTTATTCCTCCTAATTTTCAGTTACCTTTTCAAGAGGATACTTTCAAGTATTTAGGGTTTTATTCCTCCTAATTTTCGGTTACCTTTTCAAAGCAAGATACAATCTTTTATAAAATCATATTCACAATTTTCTAGGTTGGCGAAATCATACACTAATAAAGGACTTTGAGGATGAAAAAGGAAGTCTTGCATTTTTAAAATAAGAATTAACTTACCTCTCCAAGCTTTTCCAATTTGATGTAGGTTTCCATTTTCCCAAACCCAATTTCTGACTGAAAGCAAAACAATTATAAATTGAGTATTTATTCTTAAAATTGTAGTTCATTTCTTCCCTTAACTTCTAAAACTCTCCAAATATAAAATGTCTAAGAATAGAAAAGGTTGGTTACATTCAAACTATTGGACATCTATCAAGTTTCAAAATATATTTGATGTTGAAATGCTGAAAGGATCTAAAGCATCAATATTCATAATTAAACTTATGTATGGATTGTATAATGGTCTGCTGTGAACATTTTGTTCTATTTTAAGATCCCAAATTTTCTTTTTAAATATTTTTAGTTGTCAATATGTATGTATTTATTTATTTATATGCTATGCTAAGGATTGAACCTAGGGCCTCACATATGCCAGGGAAGTGTTCCACCACTGAGCCACAACTCAGCCCAAGACCCCAGATTTTTAAATACCACAGACTTAAATTTTAAGCTACCAAAGAATCTTATTTAAAAAATATGATTTGATTTTCCTTTTAACAAAATCACATAATAATTTTCCAACCAATCTTTGAATTCCTATGGAGACTTGGAAAACAACAGATGCTATTTGTTTCAGGTTCTCCAATCAAAATGCAATGAAAAAAAAACAGAAAATTACATTCTACTATGGATCAAGAAAAAAATGCAAACACAAAAGCAGCAACATAAGTCTCAATCCCCTCAAAAGCTTTAAAAGTGAGTTCTCAAACCCTTGCTTTTAAACCTTAAACTCATTTGCGCTTTTTTGTGTGGAGTCAATAAACGAGGTAGTTGGAATATACCCAAATGTGTCATGGAAACCCAATATATCCAATACATATTTTAATACAAAATAAGCAACCTTAATACCAAAGATTTGGAAAAACAATATATATGTAGAAAATTAGGGACTAAGAGACCAGAATTTTTTTAAAAAAGTAAATGGTAGCCAAGAATAAGAATTTCCTTTAAATTGTTTTCTAGAATCCCTTTGCAATAGTAGAAAAGACAATAACAATCTAAAGAAAAATTCACTTCTTAGATGATGCTAATGTCCTTAAATAAAAAGCTAGTAAAAGGAAATAATGTATAACTTCAGTTTTCACAGGTATACAAATTATATTAGTATCATTAAATATTACACTATACTCAAACCCTAGAGAATCAAATATGCGATTTTTCTGGAGCTTTCAAATAAATTAAAAATGATACTTAATGATTAGACCTGGCATCACTTATCACTTCAGACAAAAGGTTAAACTGTTCAAAAGTTGAATGGCCAAAAGTAGAAGAGGTCCCTCAAAGGAATTGTTTTTATCCTTTTGTTACAATGACTAAAGAACTGCTTCTTTTTGCCTTTTTTTAAACCGTTTTTTCTATCTATCTATCTATCTATCTATCTATCTATCTATCTATCTATGTTTTTCATGAAAAACATTAAATTAGAAAAATGAAGATTTAGAACCATCATATACTACCTACCCAGGTACTGTTTTTTATGTAACTCAGTATTTACTAAATTTTTGCTTTCTACTGCCAATAACTATGCAGAATAATGAGGTAAAACTACAAGATACAACACTTTCCAGAAACAAATGAAGTTTTGAAGTTCAATATGGAAAATGTGGCTAATAGCCCATTCTGGTATATGACAGCCTGATTCCAATAATTTTTCACTTTATATAAAACTGCTAATTACCAAGGTTAACAAAAACCATGATAGAATGTCATTATTTTCTTATACCTATATTTGGAATTCAGATGTTTAAATTCACAAATATGGAACTACTGCACTTTCCCCTTGAATTTTAAGTCTTGTGTCATCTTTTACTTGGGGGGGGGGACACTATATTGAGAATAAACATCAGCCACTATGAACAAAACAATGAGTATCCCTGAGGGGGAAAATATATATATATATATAGTCTTTGTCTATAAAAATGAGAAGTATATAAGAAGATATGACTGTAAACTAGAAACTTTTTCTTTTCAGTAGTAGGGAAATTTTCTTATTCATTCCTTTATATTAAATGAATATTAGTAAGCCCTTAACATGAAATACACTTTGGTCTAGTGTGACCATGACAAAAACAATGAAGTTTGCTTTAAAGATTACATAGTGTACTGACTATAAATTAATGGTTTTAAAGATGAAAATGCCTTAGAGGTTTTATATATATATAATGTAAGGAATAACTTGTAAAGGATACATGAAAAATTTAAGACTACAGCACTCCTCAGAGAATAAAATTTAATGACATTAGAATATGCTAAAAAATCTGTTTTTTAAAAACAAAAGTAACTGGTTAACAATAATTAACTGTGTATTTCAGCTAGTAGAGAGAATTCTGAATGTGCCCAACACAAGAGAAATAATGAATATTTAAGGGGAGAGAGATATGCCAATTACTCTCATCTGATCATCACAATTTGTACGTGTATTGAAATGTCAATATACCATAAATATGTAAAATGGTGTGTCAACTGAAAAAAAGTATATATCTAAAAAAGAACATAAATACCATACAATAATTATGAAGTTAAATTTGAATAATCAGTCTATAATACAAATAGCACTACTGAATTCCACCCATGCAGGCAGGCAGAGAATTCAAACAAAAGGCAGTTACATTAGTGAACTATCAGATCCTAATGCAAAAAGTAAAATAAACCCTAATATCCTCCCCCCATTTTAATAATATCTAAATAGTAATTATTATAATTACTGAATTTTTCAATGGAATTTTTAGAAAAATTTGCTTGCATTTTTATCTGCTGAACATGACAAGATTAACAATAGATATAATGACTAGCTTGTTGACATGCTCTCCTACAGAAATTATTCAGAGGACAGAGGACAAAGCTCATTTATTCATTTACCAAGCACAATGTTAGGTGCTGAGCATACAGTGAAGAAGACAGATGATTCCCACTTTCATGAGTTCACTTGAGTTGCACCTTTAAACAGAAATAATAGCTAAAAAAATGGTAAAATAAGCTTTATATTTTAATATAATATTGAAAACACCCTTAATTCTGTTTTTCAGACAGAAGAAGATCATTTTTCTGATACTTCATTGTTCTAAGAAAATACTTCACTTTTTGGCAGTCCAAAGCGAATTCCTAATGAGATGGCTCTTATAGCAAAAGCACACAAATACTAACAATATACATAAATAAAATAAATTACAACTTATAATAGGTCTTCCTATAATTCAGTGTAATTTGTAAGCAGTATCAAGTGTAATGAGAGATTTCTAATCGTCTTTGTTTCTAACAACATAATTCATGCACCACAGTAATACAGATGTATTAATATGCTAGAGATGCGGTTCTAATTTAGCTTTAGAACAAGTGAAGTATATGCTGAGGTTCTACAGATGCCATGTTAAAATAGAATATGTATTGAAAAACACTGGGAACAGCAGGAGGTTTTTTCCAAACACCCACTTCCCTCCCTGTGAGAATTATTAAATTATTGTATCTGACAGCAATGGGTTTTACTCTTTGATATGTGGGGCCAGATAAGAGACTAAAAACCTCAATTCTATTTGGTCATTTTTTTCTTACAAAATTTATCAGCATCATGATACTTGCCAATTCTGTCAAAGGTAAACTGTGTGTGGAAGTGAACCTCACTTTCACACCATAGGATGCATTTATTATTTTGTGAGATATCAGGACTTGATGCCCTATTTTCTCATTTGCTCTTAGAAATAAGAAATGAATACATGTAATCTATACTGCTGAGCTAGGAATGAGGAATCCACACAGTGGGAAGATAAACACTTAAAATGTACCTAATCTATAATTTTAATATAATGACACAAATTTTCATATATAGACTTTCATTCTACTGATGTTACACTTATAAGTCTCATAAAACTTCTACTGGGTACACCATTATTGTAAATGCAACAAAACTCTGATGAATTCTGACTATCAGCATAGAAGAGTCCCATTAGTCTAATATTTATTTAACTGTGTTAATACTTCATTTCTTACCAACCATAAATAACTATTAAATAGCATTTCCCAATTCAGTAACCAGTTATCTTTAATGAGATATGATTACTAAATTAACATGGTATCCTGGATGTAATCTTTGGACAGAAAAAGGATGGTAGTAAAAAACTAGTGAAATTTGAATAAAATGTGGAGTTTAGTAAATAGTAATGTACCAATATTGGTTCCTTAGTTGTAAAAAATGAATTAAAGGAACATTGTTAATAATAGGGGTAACTGGGTATGTGGTAAAAATCACTGTATTATCTTTGTAATTTCTCTGTGAATCTAAAACTAGATCAGCTCCTTGCTTAGAGTGAAAAGACTTAATCAAAGAAAGACAACGTGAAAGGCAAAACTGAGGGTCCACTTAAAATAAATGATCATGAATTTATAGATCTAACTGACCCTTCCCTATTACTCCTTCCAGCAAAAAAGAATTCTATAACTAATTTTCTTAATTTCTACCTAAGAAAAAGGGTATATTATCCATGGAAATGTAAACTCCTAACACATGTGAAGAATATTTTTTTTCCCCAACTGCTTTTCATCCATTCCTAACCTCACCCTTCTTCTTCATACATAAACCCCCTGAGGTTCAGAATTCTATAAATAACAGACCTCACTGAGGGGGAAAAAAAAATCTAGTTTTTGGATACATAATGAATACAGCACCTATGTAAACTTGAATTCTAACTGTTATGAAAAATAATTTTCTTTTTCCCACCTGCTTTCCATTACCCCTAACTTTCATATGCCTCTCGTCTGCCCCTTCCAGTATCAACACAAGGTAAAGATTTTTCATTTTGAAGAATAATTTTCAAATATATATCAAAAACAATTTGCTTAGTAAGGTAGATTGTAATGAAAGGGATGCATGGATAGAAACAAAATACAGCTGTGGCATGATTAATCTGAAATTTATAAGCCAAAATTCAAAATCAAAAACATGGTAAGTGGATAGGAATAGGTGGCAATAACAAAAACTCCAATCACTTAACATTCATTAGAGGGCACTGTTTAATTTCATGTAAACTACAAAAGACAACTCTTTTTAAATGACAGTTTCAAGAACTGCATGGTAAGGGTTGGGAATGTAGCTCATTGGTAGAGCCTAGTATGCTGGAGACCCTGGGTTTGATCCCTCCTCCCCCCACCCCCACCCCTGCCACACACTGGCAAAAAAGGAATTGCATGGTATTAAATCATACTTTCACTTCAAATCAGAACAAACATAACTTCAAAATTTATCCCAAGTACAAATCTTTTATAAAAATTGATAGCTAAAGAAGACATCTGACCAGAAAATAAAGTGGCAAAAGTATCTTTTAAAATGTTTTAAGGAGTGGTGTGCAAAATTACGATAATCACTGACATATACCAAAATCAAGTTGGTTATACTTTATCAATGTGCTCAGAGTGTATAAAAGAATAAAGTAATTTTATTCTTTAGAATATCAAAACATAAGCTTATATAAATTAAAAAAATCCATGATATAATATATGGAAAGGAGATGAAACAGCTGTGAGAAACTCAGAAGTCATCATCAATTGTTATCCCTCAGACACAAAGTTAACTGAGTACCAGATCCTGTCTATTTTCTCTCTACATGATCCCTAGGGTCAGTGTTCTACTTTCTATTTCCAGATGACTGCTACATCATCCCTAATTTTGAACAAATTCCTAATTCATCTCCATCTTGTCTGTCTCTCCATCTAGTTCACTGTTTCTACTTTTCCTGAAGCTATTATTTGAAACAAAAATGTGATCATGCCAGCCCTTATATAAATAAACACTTTTGATTACATGGGATGAAGTTCAGACTCCTCAACCTGACATCTAATGCTTTTTATAATCTGGATCATCCTATCGTTTCAAGTTCTATTTTTAAAATAAATTATTACATATTGATTCTTCATATCCATTAAAATTTCCCTCACATAACATATACATTCCTATCTCTGGGTGTAGTACATGAAATTTCCTCTGCTTAGAATGCTCTTTGTTCACAGGCTCATTTCAACTTGACAAATTCCTACCCATCTTTCTAGGGCCATCTCAAGGGCTTCCTCCTCTGAAGACTCATGATTTGCAGACAATTTACTTGCTGCCCATTTTATTCTTTACAACACTATATGTATCCCTAGTAGAAAATTCTAGTCATCCAAAAGATATAATATGCAATCACCTGAATTTATGTCAAAGATGAAAGTACAACAGGAAAAGCTGTCCTTTCAATAACAAGTGCTGGGACAACTGCTAGAAGATGTACTAGAAGATGTTACAAGACATAAAGCTGACAAAGTTCCTTTATGTAGAATGTAAACAATTCCTATAAATCAGTAAGGAAAGGGTAGAAAAACCAGAAGATAGACAACAGACTTGGGCAATTAATCTAAAAAAGATACTTAAATGACCAAGAAATATATTTAAAAGTATTCAACTTAGTCAATGAAATGCAAAATAAAAATGAGAGACCACTATTTATTAGAAAAGTTAAAATTAAAAAAGAAAAAGACAGCCTCCAAAATTGGCAAGAGCAATCAGAATTATCATACATTGATGATGAAAGTATAAATTAGTACAACCACTTTAGAAAACTGTTTTGATGTTTTCTAGGAAGGCTCAACATAGATATATATGATCTAACAATACCCCTCCTAGGTATGAAGGGCTTATTATGTTAACCAAAAAAACTATGCACAGGAACGGTGACAGCACTATTGGATAATAGTTAAAAAAAAAAAAAAAACTGAATAAAATTAAAATACCCATCAACAAAATGGAAAAAGTATAATACACTTGTGTGTGTGTGTATTTATACTTATACAGTAAAACATCATGCAACAAAAACAAATTAACTATAACTATATGCAACAACATAGATATATACAGCAAAAGGAGCTAACCACAAAAATGCACACTATATTCTTTCATACATTGTGTTCGTATAAATATATATTATATTATATATATTTTAACTGTATAAATATATATTTCCATGTTTATGTAAAATAAATTTTAGTATTTTTCTATACTCAATTATGCAAAGTTCAGTGGTTTAAAAAAGAATAATCAGAAATTAATTATTAAGCATTTTAAAAATAATTAAGAATGTGTACATATGAGAATAAGAAAGTTCCAGGTATTAAAACATACTTACAAAGATAATATAATCAAAACAGTGTGACATATGTGGATAAAACTAATCTTTGGTATTAAAAGGCAGAGATTATGGTTATAATTAAGGGGTATTAAAAGAAAAGAAATATAATAGAAGGAGGTTTCTGGTAATTTTATTCAATGGGTACTACTTATATACAAGTATGTTTATATTGCAAATATTCATTGATTTGTAGGTGATACTTTGAGTATTTCACTGGATAATCTAATATATATTAATATATGTTTACTGTATCTAGTATAGTAAATCTAAGAGATATATATGTAATACGTATTCTGTATATCTAGCAAGTATGAATAAAATTTACCAAAAATAAAATATAACATAGCTTAAATCATATCCCAATATGCATTCATGTTAAGGGTTCCAATTAACCCTTAGGAATGGAAAATAATAAAACCCAGAAGGCAATATAATAAAATTTAGCTATTTAAATGTTACATGTAAAATTTAAGTTAAGGGATGGGGTTTTAGCTCATTGATGGAGCTGCCTAGCATGTGCAAATTCCTGGGTTCAATTCCCATAACTACCAAAAGAAAAAATAAAGTGTTTACATTCAGAGAACAGAAAAAGCAAATCTGCTTGTACAGGTATAGGAGACCAAAACCTTACCAAGGAAGCTCTACGAGATCTTCGGCTCATTGGTTGATCAAATGGTGGACTGTTGATCTGAAACTTTTCCAGATATCCATCAGGTATTCTGATATCTGCAGGTAGGGATAACCGTTTATTTAAATCCTATAAAAAGGAAAAAAAAAGTAGGTAATCAAAAACCTAGGGCATTTGACTTGTGATTCATGGGCTTTAGTATATTATTTTTAAGCAATAATTAGCTAAAGTTTATTACCATTACAAAGTTATCTAAATTAATTATATATATTGAAGGCAAGATTATTACTGTTATAAGCAAAGGTGCACAATGCAGTTTTACAGAAATGATTTAAAACAGAATGGACAAATTTTGAAGTCATTTCATTAGTAAATTTATCTTGGATTTACTTTGAAATTATTATTCCATAAAATAGGAATAGGCAGATATCACAACATATGATCAATTTAAATAATTAAACAAGTAGATATTATGATTTTACATAAACATGAAAAGAAAATTAAAATGTTTTCTTATTGCTGTTAATAGAAGTAAAAGGCTTTCTATTTCATTTAACTATAAAATGTGAACTAAGATTAACTTCAAAGAAAAACTTGCTTCTATCATCACATCAAGAAATATAAATTCTATGAAAAGAATTTATTGTAAATCCTTTTATAATAAAATAATGAAAAACAAAAAGATATATAAAGGAACTGTATAAATATTTACTGAGAGATAAAAGACTTAAATGAATTATATTTCAAATGGTAAGACTAAACAATGAAACAATACTGATTTTTACCATACTAATTTTAGTATTTTATATTACCCAAAACAAATCCCAAGATTATCTTTGCAACAAAACAAAATGCCTAAAATTGCAACAAAACAAAATGCCTAAAACTCTAGAGAAATAGACAAAAATATTCTTGAATAAAAGCACAGATACTCTTCAACTTAACATGGGGTTATTCTGATAAACCAATTCTATATTGAAAATATCATTAAGTTGGAAATGCATTTAAACATACCTAATTCACTGAACATCACAGTTTAGCAACACAGAACACTGTAGAGTATAATAGTTTAATCCTGTGACTGCATGGCTAACTGGGAGCTGTGATACTGTATCACAAAATAGTATTATATTGCATATTGCTAGCCAGGGAAAAAAAATCAAAATTCAAAGTCTGAAGTATGGGTTCTACTGAATGTGTATTGATTTTTCACCACTGTAAGTTTAAAATCATCAGTTGACCCATGATAAATCAGAAATAGAACATGTGTATATATGTTCAAGGGGGAGGAATACAGAAATAAATTTTTCTAGATACTAAAATAAATTAAACTTGGGTTGAGGTTGTGGCTCAGTGGTAGAGCACTTGCCTAGCATGTGTGAGGCACTGGGTTTGATTCTCAGTACTGCATATAAAGAAATAAAGGTCCATTCCATCAAAAACAAAAAAAAAATTGAAAAAACAAAATGAATTAAACTAATATATATATATAAAACATTTTCCCATATATTTGTTGACTGATTGTATATCCTCTTCTGAGAAGTGTCTGTTCAGTTCCTTGGCCCATTTATTGATTGGGTTATTTGTATTTTTGAGTGCTTTATATATCCTAGAGATTAGTGTTCTATCTGATGTAAGTGTGGTAAAAATTTGCTCCCATTCTGTAGTCTCTCTAGTCACCTCACTGATTGTTTCTTTTGCTGAGGAAAAACTTCTTAGTTTGAATCCATCTCATTTATTCTTGGTTTTAATTCTTATACTATAGGAGTCTTATTAAGGAAGTCAAGGCCTAATCTGACATGAAGGAGATTTGGGCCTACTTTTTCTTCTATTAGGCACAAGGTCTCTGGTTTAATTCCTAGGTCCTTGTGTTTTGTGCTTGATGAGAGACAGAGGTTTAATTTCATTTTGTTGCATATGGATTTCCAGTTTTCCCAGCACCATTTGTTGAAGAAGCTATCTTTTCTCCAATATGTTTTTGGTGCCTTTGTCTAATATGAGATAACTGTAATCGTGTGGGTTTGTCTCTGTGTGCTCTATTGGTCTACAGGTCTAATTTGGTGCCAATACCATGCTGTTTTTGTTATTATTGCTCTGTAGTATAATTTAACGTCTGCTATAATAATGCCATTGGCTATTCTGGGTCTCTTATTTTTCCAGATGAATTTCATGATTGCTTTCTCTATTTCTATGAGGCATGTCATTGGGATTTGGATTGGAATTGCATTGAACCTGTATAGTGCTTTTGGCAGTATGATCATTTTGACAATATTAATTCTGCCTATCCAAGAACAAGGGAGATATTTCCATCTTCTAAGGTCTTCTTTAATTTCTTTCTTTAGCGTTCTGTAGTTTTTCACTGTACAGTCTTTCACTTTTTTCATTGATTCCAAGTATTTTTTTTTTTTTTTTTTTTTTTGAGGCTATTGTAAATGGGGTGGTTTTCCTAGTTTCTCTTTCTGAGGATTTGTCACTGATGTACAGAAATGCCTTGATTTATGGGTGTTGATTTCATATCCTGTTCCTCTGCTGAATTCATTTATTAGTTCTAGAAGTTTTCTGGTGGAATGTTTTGGGTCTTCTAGGTACAGAATCATATCATCAGCAAATAGTGATAATTTCACTTCTTCTTTTCCTACATACTGAAATGATAAGTCATAACTTCTGTCTTCAAAGTTATAACTGATAAACAAAGGGAAATGGGTTGCATAACTTATATAAGGAGAAATAATTTACATATTCTATAGGGATTTGGTAGGTGTAATGAATGACAGAGGAAATGATACTGATACTTATAAAGCAAGGGGGAAAATGGTGTCTATGGAAATATTCGGAATACAATTCATTAATATAAAGAAATACTTCTTAGAGGTGTCACTTACCTTCATGAAAATTTTCAAATGGGCATTTATGTGCTTGATAAACATGTGTTTATTTATATACATAAAAACATATACAAAGGTACACTTATATATTTTTAAATTGTTACCTCCATGGAGATTCGTCTATGTATACGATTTCTGAGACAAACACCTGTAGGTGACTGGACTTCATCCGATGATGTTCCAGAAGCTTGGTCACTCTCACCATCTGATCCCATTTTTAGATTTTCATGAACAATATCTACATCAGAAAATGAGACAATATTTACCTTAAAGAAGATATTTTATCCTACTATATAATTAATTATCATTACTGGTCAAATATAGACAACCAACATACAAAAAATCAGAACATTAAGGTCTTTTACAGTAAGATACATAGGTGTGCAGTTAAGAGATCAAAACATTAACTCAAATGTCTTCAAATAGAAATTACTAAGAAATCCTTTTACACTCACAGATTATAAAAAATTTATGAAAGAGTTAGCATTCAAGTCATTATCAAGAGCTGAATAACAATTACACACTGGAAATACAATTTAAACTTTTAATGAATAATAGTTACTTAAAAAGAGGACTTTAAAACATGGAACTCAACGGTTTCATGCCAAATTAATATTAGATTTTAGTTTATTTCTATATTTTTGTCTTGGTAACTCTCAATATTAAGAAAATCCCAATTCATATTCATAAGCAGTTGCAAATGATAATGGAAGATACTTCTATTACAAAGGGATTCTGAAGAAATTTTATGTTGAGATCTGAACAACAATTAACTTGGCAGCAAAAATCAATGTATCGGTAATTGATTCCTAATCTCTTAAAATTTGATACCAGACACATATAAGGTCATAATTCCTTTCTGCTACACTTAAAAAATGTTAAAGAATTTAACCATACCTTCTATTTCCAGAAAAATTTGAAAACTTTCCTTCCTCAAGGAAACGTAAACCAAAATATAATGCTTAAATATGTATAGCTGGGTTTGTAAGAATGTATAGGTAATACCCAGGAAACAAATTTTAAAAAGAGAGAAATAAAATTCAAAAATTCTCAAGCATAAACTGTCATTTTCTTGGTAGGGGCTGCTGAGACTGGTAAGAAAGTGCTTGTGTTTAGGTGCATACTGGGATAAAAATGTAAAGCCCTGGGTATCTAAGCTGCATTTGACCTCCCAGAAACACTCAACTCTTGTGAAAAAACTACAAAGAAAAGTTTCGTAATCTCATATTATGAATAAAAACTATCTGACTCAATCAAGAAAGCACGTCATTAGCAAACAAGTATAATTCAAACACAATTGCTGGTGGGTATTTTTGATTCCATCAAGACAAAAGTAAAACAATGAAGGTTTACGTCAGAACTATACTAATTTGTCAGTGGGATAAGAAATTTCTTTGTTGAATCAGGTAATAATTTTTGAGAATAATTTTTACTTGCTCAATTTTTGTGCCATTCACTCTATTCACTTATCAACAGCTACAGATACAATAAACTTAATTTCATCTGCATTGCTAACATTTTCAACATCACTTTCTTAAATCTAGACCAAGAGTATAGAATAAGAATGGATGTTTCTGTATGGTTCCTGAACTAAAAATTTTTTTTTGTTTTTATTTGCTTTGTTGCATTTTTAAAGGTTACTAATCAAAGAAAAAGAATATGCAACAGAGACTACAGTCCACAAAACTTAAAAAACATACAAACAAGCACCTGATTTAGACAATCAACAAACAAACAATAAGCTAAGCCCTAACCTGTAGTGTTTTCTGATTCCCTGGGGCAAACAATTCTCTAAAGCAGACTTCAAGCTGTCAACATGACACTGAATGTATAACAATGGGGAGAAACTCCACTCACCATTACATAGTATTTTGACTATAAAGCTACAATAGAAGTAACTCTTACAACAAAGATAATAGTAAAAAGTGGCAGAATAATTAGAAAGTAATGACTTTTGAGTATTCATTACTTTGTTTTTAAATTTACCTTAATTGCTTATATAATTGAAAATTAATAAGAGCCATGTTTCACAGGCAAAATTGCTAAAAATTTAAGAATCACCTCTCATGAACCAGTGTGAGCTGATTGCAGCACACAACTCTGTAGGGTTACACCTATACAGATAAAGGCTACACACATTACCCATAGATAAAAACTGTAGATTAGTTTATATTCCCAAAATTCATGAAACACATTAGGAAATAATCTGCCATGACAAGAAATAAAGCAAGCATAACTTGAACTTCAGTAAATAGAATTATCTTATAAAACAATAAGATGTTATGTTTAGGCAGGTGCAATGGCTGCACACCTGTAATCCTAGTGACTCAGGAGGCTGAGGCAGGAGAATTGCGAGTTCAAAGCCAGCCTTAGCAAAATTGAGGCACTAAGCAACTCAGTGAGACCCTGTCTCTAAATAAAATGCAAAATAAGGCTGGGGATGTGGCTCAGTGGTTAAGTGCCCCTGAGTTCAATTCCTGGTACCCCCAAAATATATTTTTTTAAATCGTTATGTTTAAAATGATTTTAAAAATCAAATCCAACATGAATTTTAAAAAGGACACCACCAAAAAAGATCAAGGAAGTAGACATAAAATAAACAGAAACTTTCATATATATATTTTTCCTGGATATTTAAAAGGACATAGTAATAAAAGAGTAACAACTTAAGTGATTATTTCATTATTGTAAAAGTCTATGGTGATTATTTCAAGAGTTACTGAGGTATGATTAAGCACCATCCTAAACTGCCATTCATTTTGAAATTTTATATCTCCTTTTTATGGGACTTGTTTACTTCCTGATGGACAGGTGTTCAAATATTACTTCTTTGTAGTGTCAACAATACTCTTTCTAGAACCTTCCCTTTTTCTGCTGTCCTTCCTACATTTAATTTGTTTTTTAACTGGCAAAGAGAAATCAGATAATAAAGGCTGGCTGTCTAAAACCTAAAAAACATACATGTTCTACAATCAGAAAGTTAGATATAATAGATAAATAACAAAATTACCTAATCTGCTTCCATTTCTGGGCATTGCCATGAAGGAGCCAAGGCTTCCTCCAATAACACTGTGGGGTCTCCGCAATGGGGGTTTCTTGAAAGATCCCGTGTATTGGTGGAGGAAGGAATGCATACTGTGAGATGTTGGAGGCCTGCCATTCTTCACTATAGGCTCTGTGGTTCACGGTATTTGAAAATCATTCCATCATCAGCCCAAGATTCAGGATCACATGAGAAGGATTGAGAAAGCAAAACAGAAAACAAGAATTGTAACAGAGATCATTACCTTTTTTTTTAATTTTTTATATTTAGTTGAACATGGACACAATATCTTTGTTTTACTTATTTATTTATTTTATGTGGTGCTGAGGATTTAACAAAGTGCCTCACATGTGCAAAGCAAGTGCTCTACCACTGAGCCACAACCCCAGCCCCAAAAGATCATTATATTTAACCTCATTTCTATGATCATACACACAAAGCAGTAGAGTTAAAATAATTTCTATGAAAAACTATTTATATAAATATTTAATATTTTAAGTTGTTCTAATAACTTACCTATCCTTTTCTCATTAATAAAAATTGGTTAATAATCATAAAACTACTATAACCATTTTTATCCATTTGCTGATTTCAACATATCTCAAGATTGTTTATATTCCATTCCTCCATGTATTAACTACCTAGTATGTGCCTTATGTTTAAGCATGCTATAGAATATGGAAGATGTAATCCTGGCCTAAATGAATTTATATCCCTATTGCTAGACATCTAAAAAGGTGTGTCAATTAATGAATTAAACAAAAGTATTTAATATCATCAATGCAAAGACTCTGAAATTACTGCCTCAAATTTGGGGGTGGCTTAGTGGTAGAGCACTTGCCTAGCATGTGGTTCAATTTTCAGCACCACGTATGAATAAATGAATGAAATAAAGGTCAATTAACAATTAAAAAATATCTTTAAAAAAGAATCTTTAAATAATCACAAGTCTATTACCAAGCAGAAATGTTCCTAAAATATAAGACTTAAAAATTATTTAGGCCAGGCACAGTGACGCATGGCTGTAATCCCAGCAGCTCTGGAGGCTGAGGCAAGAGGATCACAAATTCAAAGCTAGCCGCAGCAACTTAACAAGGCTCTAAGTAACTCCAGGAGACCCTGTCTTAAATAAAATATAAAAAAGGACTGGGGATATGGTTCAGTGGTTAAGCACCCCTAGGTTCAATCCCTGGAGCCAAAAATTAAAAAAAAATTTAGTTATAAATGGCAAAGAATGTGAACAAGACTTTGAAAACCTGTTTCAACGTTTTGAGTATAACCTTAGAACAGAACTGCTGGTTCATATAATAATTTTATACTTAATTTTTTGATAAAATGATATGAATTCATTTTTGACAATTTTTAAAAAATTAAACATTTTTAAAAATGATGTGCTCAGAATTCTCTATTCTTGCAAGTACTTTAAAAAATATATTCTACACTTCTGTTTAGTGTAAAATAATTTTTTATGCTAACAACAACACCAAACCTAAACTCCATAAGAAAAGAATGTGATGGAAGCAATTATCAGGCAAGATGTAGGATTTCTGTCAAAACTTTTGGTGAAAGCAAGGGAATAAGCAATATCAGATTGTGGTAGTCCATGATACCTGTAATCTCTGCAACCCAAGCTACCAGTAATCTTTACAATGTGTATTAAGATGCCTTCAAGTAAGTCTGGTCAAGAAGAAATTCAACAGAGTTTCTATTTTTTTCTTCTTTATTAACTGTCAAGGTTACTACTGTAAGAAGGAATTTTAATAAGGGAAACAATATATAATACTTTAAAACAATTAAATATTTTAAACATTTCACCAGGTTACAACTAAGTATGTTTTAATAAATGATACTAAAATGTTTCAGAACATATGCAATTAGTCCAAAATATTAACTAGCTCTCAAAGTAGGTTCATTTTCTTTAAGTCATAGCTTTTTTATAAAAGAGGTCTGTCTTGTAGTCAAATACTCATTAAGATATGACCTATCCGGGTGTCATGATGCATGCTTGTAATACCAGTGGCTAGAGAGGCAGAGGCAGGAGGATCAGCTGAGGCAGGAAAATTGTGAATTCAAAGTCAGCCTCAGCAATTTATCAAGGTACTGAGCAACTACGCAAGACCCTTTCTCAAAAAAAAAACATAAAAGGGGCTGGGTATGTGGCTCAGTGTTTAAGCGTTTCTGGGTTCAATCCCTGGAATCCCTGGTACCAAAAACAAACAAACAAACAAACCAGTGCCCTAGTCAGGTGCAGTGGTTCATGTTTATAATCCTTACTACCTGGGCAATTGAAATAGGAGGATCACCAATCCAAGGCCACCAATTTACCAAGACTATTTCAAAATAAAAAGTAAAAAGAGTTGGGTATACAGTCCAATGGTAGAGTAGCCCTGGGTTCAATACCTAATACTACCCTTCCCCCACCCATAAATATGTCCCAGAAACACAAAGATGCATACTGTGCTTATTTTATTCCTAAATATCACTGGCAAACATAATGGCAAGACTCTTCTATCATAAAAATGAACACACTGAGCTGAGAATGGTGGTGCACACCTGTAACCCCAGTGGCTCAGGAGGCTGAGGTAGGAGGATCACAAGTTTAAAGGTAACTTCAGCAATTTAGCAAGGTTCTAAGCAATTTAGCAAGACCCTGTGAGAAAATTTTAAAAAGGACTAGAGATGTTACTCAGTGGTGTCGAAGCACCCCTGGGGGTTCAATCCCTGGTACCAAATAAATAAATAAACAAACAAACAAAAACCCCCAAACACATTGGATTTAATTAATACCAAGAATACAATGGATTTCTTGAAGAAAATTAGGATTTTGCTTCAGGTATCTAGCTGATATTGTCTTATAAAAAATAGATTATAAAATACATTTTGGGATTTGATCCAAAGGCAAAATTTTCTCCTCCTATATGTAACTATATCCCAGTTATTATTTTAAATTTCCTAATAGCCCCTCTTCTGTCCCACTTTAAAAACAAAAAGTAGATATCAAGAAAGTCTCAGTAGAACCTAGGAGATCTGGGAGAACAGATACAATGTTATAGACTTTGAAGCAAAGAAATCTAGGTTGTAAAGTACTGGCTCTGCCAACAAGATAGGTATCCTTGAATAAATAGTGACCTTTCAGAGGAAAAGAAATAAGGTATCTGAAGCCCTGGTAGAATAAATTACTTACCTGGAGTTATCCAACCAAGTGTTTCAGTATATTAAATCCCAACCCATGACTTGTAATTTAAAATGCAGAGCCCTTTCCACTACACCTTTCCCTCTCTTACAACACAAGCATTTACATGTATAATGGGAAGGGTGATGGTGTTCATGTTTTTACCCACTGCCACAAATCTCTAAACAGCAGAATTTCTGCATAGTGAAAGAAGGCTTGCCAGAGAGTCTGCATATCATGACACACTGGTAGCCATTCGTGTAAGCTCCTTTCTGATAATTATAACATTCTTAGGGTTATTTTCATTTGAATTGTAGCCTTGTTCTAAAAATGCCACTGAGTTTACATTTTAATTTATTTACTTTAACAAGCTCTTTATTTTATTATTTAATCTGTGTACTAGTACTTTGAATTAAAAAAGGACTGTCAAAGCATGAAACATTATATGCCTACCTGCTGTATGTGTTCTCAATACTATGGATAGACTCTGTGGTAAACATAAAATTAAAAAACAATAAAATTTACTCATGATGAACCTTATAATGTAGTAGATAATCAATATGCATATAGAATGTTATAAAACTTTAATGAGACCACAAATTTCCAAATCTTCTATAAATTTTTAAGCTGTATTAATTCAGGTTATAAGAATAGCAAAAGTACTTAAATGTTAATATAAAAATAGTTGTTTAACAATTAAGATAATATTATGCAATATATTCTTATTTATGAACTAGTAAAAAACAGAAATGTGGGATGGAATAATTCATTATGGCTTGAGACAGGCAGAATAACAATGTTGGATTGAAAGTGGAATATTCCAGTAAGCAAGCCCAAGAAAGTTATACAATCTTCTGTTTCCTAAAACACCAGGGAATGAGACAGAGAAATAAAAGGACATTATTATGACTTTATCTAGACAGTAACCTGACATCGTTTATGAAGTAATTAAATGGGAGAAGCATCTCCTCCATCCCAAATATTTACCATTATCCTTGCTGCTGTTTTCTTCAATAGTCATTTGTTCAGCTAATTCAGATAATGATTCATCAATAGTCTGGCTTCCTCGAAGAGTGAGGGATAGCCTTCTCTTAAACTTTTTCATCCTATCAATTGAACGTGGCTTGAAAAATCCTGAAAGAATGAACACAAAAGCAAAGTTAACAATATTTTACTGTTCAAGAAAAAAAATTTCATTCTGGGTTTACTGGGAATCTTCAAAATAGGAATATAATGAGGAATTTTTTACTTCATGAAATATCTCAAAGTCCAACCTTTTGTTTAAAAAGATGCATCTACTAATTAATGCCATATTTGTTTGACATCAAAACAAAAGTAGGAATTCTACACAATTAAAATAATTCAAACATAATAATGAAATTTAGAAGGCCTAGAAATTTTCTTAAAATGTACTTTCTAAAATTCAACAATGAAAATATTAATACTATTTTGATTTTTATGTTCTATCCTTGCAAATCACAATCATATAGGAACCAGTCAGCAGATGCCTTCAGAAATAACTAGGGGTTAAGAAAGGTAAAGAGGGAAGGATAAAGAATAACTTTTGACATTTTACTATCTCATTGTCATATATTAGCAAAAATTCTCAAAGTTACCTGGTCCAAGTCAGACAAATAACTAACAATAGAATTAAGACTTAAAAACAGGATTGCCATTGACTTTATCCACCACATTATAACATCTCTGAAATCAGGATGTATATCACAATTAACAGGATGTCAAAGTGTAATTAAAAGCATTTTTTTCCTTCTTATAGGTACACAAATCAATGATAAAATTCATTGTGGAGTCTTACAATGATGAAACAAGGTACTTGCTGCCAAACCCAATTCTTCAACTATTTACCCATCACTGCTTTTCTGACTTACTATCTGACTTGCAATTAGCAGGTTTACCAGATCACCATTAACGATAACCATTATTCTTAATAAAAGTAAGGGCCTTATAAACGCCTTTATGCTAAAATACATGTTTTACCATCCACCTCTGTTTACCTAATTTCTGTCTGTGTTTTTCTTATTTTCTGATTCTAAGGCTCTATTCTAAATAGCCGAGTTTGCTGAACAGGTGACTTCTGCATAAGATATTAGTTATGTAATAATTTTTGTTTGCTCAGAAGCTGAATGAAGTGTATAAAGTTACAAATTTATAAGTAGTAATAACTTTGTACTTTCCCACCTCAATGTTATATGTTTACTATAGTTTTTAAAATAAACACTACAATAAAAATATATAATCACAAATATTTAAATAGCAAGAATTGCAATTACATTATAATAAAGACTCTTTTCACTCCTAAGTTCTAAAACAGGAGATGGACTTTGGTGAATTATTGGAAAACTTCCATGCCTTAGCTTGGTTTGGTCATAACAACAAAAGGACAAATACATTCTACTGAACATTTTCTATTATTTTATCTTTGAGGTTACTATTCCTCTTTCAACTGTGTCTAACCTGCAATTAAACCTATCTACTGGGTTCTAAATTTTAGTTACTACATTTTTTTTTTCAGTTTCAGAACCTCCATTTAATTCTTTTCTATAGATTCCACTTCTCTAATGAAATTCTCACTCTCAGCATGTATTTTCATAACTACTTATTGTGTTTTAATGCCTCCATCTGAACCTCGAAAGTATGTACAATCTGTATCAATACTATTTTGATGCTTTGATCTGTTCCTGTTCTTGATTTTTTTTCTCTTGCTCTTGTATATCTAGCAATTTTTTATTGACTGCCAAGCATTATATGTGAATGATTTTATGAAATGCCTATGGGGAAAAAATGTAGAGGTTCTGGATGCCGTTACCTTCCTCCAAAGAGAATTTAATTATTTTCTAACAGTCAGGCAAAGTAGGAGAGCAACGGATCAACTCAGTCCAATCAGAAACAGAGATTGCTTGAGACTGAGTTTTAACACTATAATAAAGATTGACCTGCCTGTGCTTTGTCCTCTTTCTTATGATACAGCCCTTCAACAGATTCCATCTGTAACCCTAAGCCAGAATAACTACCAAAACCTCCATGCAGGGCTGGGGCTGGGGCTGGGGCTGGGGCTGAGTGATAGAGCATTCGTCTCACCTGCGTGAGGCACTGGGCTCAATTCTCAGCATCATAGAAAAATAAATAAATAAAATAAAGGTATTCTGTCCATCCACAAACTAAAAAAAACATTTTTTAAAAAAAGCTCCATGCAACTTCTGCAGTTGCTTTTTGCTTATATTTTATGTCCTACTCAGCTTTTATCCTTTTTCTCTACACAGCTTAAGAGAAAACACAGGAGAAACCCCAGTACAGAATGTGTCTGTCTTCCTTCTCTCCTGATTCTTAAACTGACTCAGCAGCTCTACAATACCTTCAAAATGATTTTAATTCCCTAGCACTTCTAGTACTTTCAGCAGAAGCCTTAATCTTCTACAAGTCAGTTCATAGGCAAAAATGGAGGTTTGATGTGGATTTTTAAGACAATATAACACAGGTATTGTACCAAGCCAGAGGTGGTCAATGAAAGCAAAAGTTGAATCCATGGGTTGGGGCTGAAGCTCAGTGGCAGAGTGCTTGCCTAGCATGTGTGAGGCACTGGGTTCAAGTCTCAGCACCACATAAAATAAATAAATAAAGATACTGTGTCCACCTTCAACTAAAAAAAAAAAAAAAGAAGAAGAAGTTGAACCCAGAAAAGAAATCTGTTCAGTGCAGGGATGTCCTAAATGCTATTTCACATCTGACTGTCAACCTTGACAATGATCAATGCAATTCATTTAAACATACTAGATATTCAAGATGAACCAAGCTGTGTCACTCTCATCTACCCTCTTACTTAAGACTTTACACTAGAGAGAGTCCCTCTAGGAAGTCATCAAGCATGATAACTGTGTCAACCCCACTCTTTAAGAAATCTATATTCCCCCAAACTCCGAATAGCTTATAACCACCAACTTTTTAGATAGCAACCTTCTCAAATACAGTCATGTGGTTACTGATGTCTAACCAACTATATAGACAACATTTTGGAATCTGGGAATACAATTTTTTAAAAATTGGGAAAAGCTATTTCAAAAATTTTCAAAACTGGAACCTGCCTATTGTTCTAGATAATAAGAATAAAATTAACAAAGTATAATTAATATTATTAAAGAATTGATTCACATAATGACCAATTATATTTAGATTCAGTATAAATTATACAATAAGAGTATAACTACTTGAAACAGCAGCCAAAAGCCAAATGTGACAAATAAGCACCTGAAAAATGGTTAGTCCAAAGTGAGTTCTGCCATAATGTAAAATATATATTAAATTTTAAAGACTTAGTAGGAAAAAAGAATATAAAATAACTCAATAATTGTAATCAAAATCATAGAAAAAGAAAACAAAAATGGTAATTGCTGGGGAAGGAAAAGAATGGGAATTATTGATTATCAGGTATAGAGCTTCAGTTTTATAAGATAAAAAGAATTCTAAGAGATAGATAATAGTGATGGTTGCAAAACAATATGAATTTTTTTCATACTAATGAACTAAACACAAAAATAGTTAAGATAGTACACGTTAAATGTATTTTTAAAAAGCCAAAAATGCTTAGTATTTCACAAAATTGTAACTTTAATTGTTCTACTGATAATGCTGAAAAGATAGTTTAGATATGTTTATATATTTTATATATTTATATAAAATATACAAATATATATTTATGTTTAGATATATGTTTAGATATATTTACATAAAATATATTAATAAATTAAATCCATCTTTAAAAAAACTTTAAAAATATGCCTTCAAAAATTTTTAAATTATATATAGGGTGCACATTATATTTCTATTAAACATGCTTATATAGAGCATCAAGAAGTATTTCTTTGTGGGATAGCAAAAAAAAAAAAAAAAAAAAGGAATGACATAAACTTTAACCTTTGCTTCATGCAGTGTATCTGAACAACGGTATATATTAGGGATTGTTCTATTTATTTATAACTCAGAATAGTTCACATTTATCATCAAAAAGCATAGGAAATTCTGGTCTACAAAATAACTTTTAAAATACTTTTACTATCAGAAATAAGAGACATTTTTAATTCATAAAAGAAAGACAGAAATATTTCATTATAAAAGCTATACCTGACTACAAAATTTTCAAATAAAAGCACATATTCAAAAAGGTCCTATTCTTATCTTACATGATCTTTTAAAATAATAATGATTTATAAACAGATGGTAAAGAATTTCATTACCAAAACCAAAACCATTATTAATAAAAAAGTATTTCCAAATGAAAATCACTAAAAATTTTTCTAATTATCTTTAATTAGAATTTATCAACTTTATTTTCATTAGCTCAGAACAAAAACATTCAATGCTAAAATAAAATACTTTTTGTGAAGCAGCTATTTATATTAGTTTTAAGGTTTAATTTTGTTATTTATTATATTTAAAAGGCAATGCTAAATTATTAATTTCCTAAAATAAAAACCCTTAAGAGTTTGGGTTAAAATATTTTATCTAGTTGAATAGGAAAAAATTTTGAGATCAGTAAGAGTCTTTATATATTATTTCTATGCATTAGACAGGTTAATAAGGTAATTTGTGGTGATTTTTTAATTTTAAGTTAGTTTTATGTTTAATTCATGCCACTTACAAAGATAAACGTTTTCACAAGACTGAGTCTGTAGCTCAGTGGTAGAGCGCCTGCCTCACATGTGTGAGGCAGTGGGTTTGATCCTCAGCACCACATAAAACTAAATAAATAAAGATATTGTGTCCATCTACAATCTAAAAAATATCTTTTAAAAAAAGATGTTTTCACATTTAAAAATAACATGCTGCAGCCACATGTGGTGGCGCACACCTGTAATCCCAGTGACTCAGGAGGCTGAGACAGGAGGATCTTGAATTCAAAGCCAGCCTCACCAAAAGCGAGGTGCTAAGCAACTCAGTGAGACCCTGTCTCTAAATAAAATACAAAAGAATAGGCCTGGGGATGTGGTCCAGTGGTTGAGTGCCCCTGAGTTCAATCCCTGGTACCAAAAAAAAAAAAATTAACATGCTGTAGTTTTAAATGAACCCTGAAGAAAAGCTCCACAATTGTTTTGCTTTAATATTTTAAAGACTTCAACAGACAATAGTATGGCAGTATGTAAAAACATGGTTGTGATTCTGCAATCTGTATACGGGGGAAAATGGGAATTCATAACCCACTTGAATCAAATGTATGAAATATGATATGTCAAGAGCTATGTAATGTTTTGAACAACTAATAAAAATAAATAAATAAATAAATATTATTTTAAAGACTTAACTACATAGTACTATTATAAATGCTCATATTTTAACATAAATGTCCTTCCCTCTTTCCTTAAGTTTTTATTCATAGCACTTATCTCATATATATATGATATCCTATGTGTATATATATATATATATATATATATATATATATATAAATTACATATATATGCATACACCTATATATATCTACACATATGAGAGGTAGGTGTGTGTGCGTATGTGTGCGCACAGAAAGAGCTTTGTGGGTATTTACTGCAAAACAACATTTATGCTCTACTAGATGTCAAAAAACCTCAGCTTTTTTTTTTTTTTTTAACAGCAAGATCAAATTAAAAAACAGTAAAAAGGTGGTAAAGAATACAGGATGACAACCTGTGAGTCATATCCATGTATATATAGATATACATAAAATATAAACATATATTTTTTGTACCAAGAATTGAACCCAGGGGCACTTGATCACTGAGTCACATCCCTAGCCCTATTTAGTATTATATTTGGAGATAGGGTCTCACTGAATTGCTTAGCATCTCACTTGCTGAGCCTGGCTTTGAACTCGCGATCTATCTGCCTCAGCCTCCCAAGCTGCTGGGATTATAGGTGAGCGCCACCATGCCTGGCTAAAAATTTTCATGTTTTTTAATCCTGTTATCCCTGTTTATTTACAAAATATAGATAATCATTCTGGAATGCCAACTGAATTCAGGTAGAAAAAACACATACATAGGCACATATTGTAATTTAAAAAGACAGCTGCCAACACTTCCAAACTATATATATATATCCTCTATATGGATCTTCACCTGCAAAACAGGTGTTTATTTTGGCCCTTTTGGTACTTCCAAAATGAAACCCTTTGTACATAAATTTGTTATATTTAAACTCTCATATTAAACTCATTTAGTGGTATGTAAATAAATATTCTATTTTATTTCCCACAATGATAAAATTATAATATTGAACATTCTCTAGGACACTTAATTAAGCTAACCATATAGAATAAGGAATAACTGATAAAACTGAGTTTTCTTCACTAGGGACACATCTTTGTTATTTGTATAAAACAAAGTGATTATACAAAACAGCACTAAACTAAAATTTCAATCATGCTTATAGGTTTTTTACACTTAGAAATTGCAATCCTTTATGTGTTCAAATCTGAGGCTGATTCTTTTTCTCTGATGTATGAAGTTATACACACAAACCAGAAAAAAAGAACATACCAAAGATTTTCCTCTGTTCATAAATACCACAGGAGAAAGACAATGTAAGACTACTGTAACACTTGAGATGCAAAATGTCAGAGAAAAAAGTGCTAAGGTTGGTCCCCCCACCAAAAACAACCAACTAGGCCAACGACCAGAATAAACTATTATGGAATTCTAGAACCTGACTGGACATTTAATACAACTAGGAGACTACTTGATAAAGGAAGAGTCTACTAATCTTGATAGGAGAACCACATATGCAACCAGCAGCCATCATTCCCCATTCTTCAGTCTTGCTACAGCAGTGGAGATTGGCAAGATTGGCAGCCAGCATTCCTGGAGCAGTTAGTATCAGAGCAGGCAATAGGGAACTTTTGTACTCCAAAAATCCCGTTGTATGTTTTGGTCAGTCTAGCAGATCTCAGAAAGACAGGGACAGATGCAGATGCTTGCCTTTTCAAAGGTCCACTAGGGACTGTTGATAGCAGAAAGGGGTAGTAGTGAATGGTTTATCCACCTATGTCTTCTGCAAAATTGAAAGAAAATGCACCTTTTTTTCCACGAGATATTTTTATATCTTTGTCAGGTAATGGCTGACTACACAAAGATAATGGAATAGAAATATCAATAATCACACAAGAAATGCACAGTTTGCAAAAACAGTTTGAGAAAGTCACAAATGGACAGCAATAGCCCTCAACTTGCAATCAATCCCTAAGGGGTGGGAGAATCCTACTTCCATAGTTACTCAAAAATAATTACAAAACACACAAATGAACAAATATGAAAGTAGGTCCGTTTTAAGGAAAAAAAGCATTTGACAGAAATCATTCCTGAGGAAGCCCAGAATTTGAAATTACTATTTAAAGATATTAAGTCAATCCTAAATATGCTCAAAGAGCTAAAGGAATTCCATGGACAGGCAAAAGTGTGTGTATGTGTGTGTGTGTGTGTGTGTGTGTGTGTATATATATATGAAAACAATGCATGAACAAAATATTATAGAAGGCAAATTATAAAAAGAAGGCAAACAAAATTTTCAGAATTAAAAAGTCAAGTATCTGAAATGAAAAATTCACTAGAGGGATTCAACAACAAATTTGAGCAGGCAGAAATAAGGATCAGCAAATTTGAAAAGAAGACGGTCAAAATTATCAACTCTGAGGAATAGAAAAAAGAATGAAGAAAAACAAAGGGAGCCTGAAACATGTTTCAGGCTCAAGTGTACCATCATCAT
This sequence comes from Marmota flaviventris, assembly GCF_047511675.1. Taxonomy (NCBI): domain Eukaryota; kingdom Metazoa; phylum Chordata; class Mammalia; order Rodentia; family Sciuridae; genus Marmota; species Marmota flaviventris. The sequence continues at coordinate 24,249,459 of NC_092500.1, read as the reverse complement.
GCATATCACAGGAATTCCAAAACAAAGATAAGAAAAATGGGGACAAAAAATTTCTCTGAAGAAATAATGGCACTAAACTTCCCAAATCCAATGGAAGATATGAATAAATATCTCCAAGAATCTCCAAGAAATGCAAGAAGAATTAACACAAAAAGATCCACAATGAGACACTATATTCAAATTGCAGAAACACAGAATATTGAAAGTAGCAAGAAGCAACTTAATACATCCAAGGGCTTCTCAATAAGATTAAACAGCTAATTCTCATCAGAAACTATGAAACCAGGTGGCAGTAAGAATTTAAAGAAAAACAAAATGTTCAATGTTCAATGGAAATGTCTATAGTCAGCAAAAGCAACCTCCAAAAATGATAGTGAGAAAGTCATTGCCAGATAAAGGCTGAGGAGGTTTATTACCAGCAGATCTGCCCTACAAAAAAAGGATAAAGCAAGGCTTTCAGGCTAAAATGAAAGGACATAAGAAAAAAATATCAGTAGTAAAGATTACTACATTGGTAGTTATAAAACTAATATTATTATACTTTTGGTTTTTAACTCTTCTTATTTTTCTTAATATGTGATTTAAAAGGCAAATGCACGCAACAAATATAAATGTTAATAGGCACACAAGGTAGAAAGAGATAATCTATGACATTATAAAGAAAAGATGTAAATATATAGGGCAGAGTCTTTATATACTTGAAGGCGGTATTTTTCAAACAGATGTTACAATTATAATATTGTAATTGTAATCTCCAGGGTAACCACTAAAAAAATTAACTAAAATGTTACAGAAAAGGAAAAAAGAAGGTAGTCAGAAGAGCACACTACCATAAATAAATAAATAGATAAATAACTAAATAAACCTAAATGAATAAAAGGGCAATCATGAAGAAACTTAAGTGTAAGAAACAAATAAGAAATGAAAAACAATAGCTAACATGGAAGACCTAAGTCCTTTCTTATTGGCAATCACTAAATACAAGCGAATTACACTCTTTAATTAAAGCAGAGATTGGCATACTGGACTTTAAAAAAAACTGAATCACATAAATGTTGCATATAAGAGATGTACTTCATATACAAAGACACAAAGAAACTGAAAATAAAATATAAAAAGATGTTCCATAAGACAAGTAACCAAAAGAGCTGGGGCAGCTACATTTCTGTTAGATAAAATAGACTTAAATTATTTTTAAAAAGTAAGAGGAAGGAAAGATCTTACATATTGTTAAGAGGTTCAGTACATTTAAGATACATAAATTATGAAGATATGATATCTAGCAACAGAGACTGAAAATATATTAGGAAAAAACAAACAGAATTGAAGAATACTAGATTGTTTTACAATTATAACTGGACTCTTCAATACCCTATTGCAATACTGGATAGAAGAACCAGATAGAAGATCAATAAAGAAACAGAGACTTGAACAACACTATATACCTAGTGTATTAGAGTTAGTAGACAGATATACATAGAACACTCCACCTAACAACAGCAGAATACACATTCTTCTCAAGTGTATATGGAACATTCTCCAGGACTAAAGGTAAGTAGGCCATGACACACAAATTTTAATAGTTTCTTAAAAAAGAGAAAATCATACATAGTATCTTGGATATCCAATCACAACAGAATGAAGATAGAAATAAGAGAAGGAAAACTGGAAAAATCACAGATGTGTAGAAATTTAAATGACATAGTCTTAACCAATGGGCCAAATAAGAAATCACAATATATATTATAACATACCCCAAGACAAATAAAAACAAGAATACCAGAACATGAAATACAACCAAAGCATTGCTAAGAAGAAATTCACAGATATAAAAGCCTGCATTAAAAGAAGATCTCAATAACCTAACTGTATATCTGATAAAGTTAAAAAAAAATGAACAGCAAATTAAACCCAAAGTTAGCCCAATGAAGGTTATAACAAAGAACAGAATACAGACAGGCATAGTAGTGTATGCCTGAAATATCAGCCATTCAGGAGTCTGAAGCAAGAGGATTACAAGTTGAGGTCAGCTTTGTCAACTTAGCTAGACTCTACTTTAAAATTAAAAAAAAAAAAAAAAATTAAATAAGAGCTGGAGATTGATATAGCTCACTGATAGGGTACACGCCTAGCCATGTACAAGGCCCTGGGTTCAATCCCCAACACTGGAAGGGGAAAAAATGAGTGGAGATAACTAAACAGAGAAGAAAAAACAATACAAAAAATTAAACAAAACAAGAAGCTGGTTCTTTGAAAAGAATCAAATTTGACAAACCAATGGCTAGATCAACAAAGGAAAAAATAGTGAGGACATTAATACCAATTATATAGAAATAGAATTGCAAGAGAATGCTATCAACAACTGTACACCAACAAAGTGGATGATCTAATAAAATGGATAAACTCCTAGAAACACAAACTATGAAAACTCACTAACGAAAAAACAGACAATCTAAATAAAACTATAACAAGTGAGAAGAATGAATCAGTACAAAACACTTCCAACAAAGAAAAGCCCAGGACCAAATCATTTCATTGGTGCAGATGATTAAGCATTTAAAGGAGAATTAAAACTAATCCTTCTCAAATTATTCCAAAAAATTGAAGAGGGGGGAATACTTCTTAACTCATTTTATAAGACCAGGATTACCCTGAAAACAAAGTCTGACAAAGACATTACAAGAAAAAAAAAAAACTATAGGATAATATCTTTCATAATTACAGATGCAAAATTCCTTAAGAAAATACTAGCAGATCAAAATTCAGCAGCTTTTAAAAAAATTACACCCAGAGATATAGGACCAAGTGGGATTTCTCCCAAGAATCAAAGGTAGTTCAATATAAGAAAATTCAATGTAATATATGTAATGTACCACATTAACAAAATAAAAATAGAGTGTATATGATAAATTCAACACCATTTCACGATACAATCACTCAGCAAATCAGTGATATATGGGAACTTCCTCAACATGATAAAACTCACAACTAACATCATACTCAATGGTGAAAGACTGAGAAAGTTTTTCCCCTAAGATTAGCAACAAGACAATGATGAACTCTTCCATCATTTCTATTCAAATAATACTGAAAATTCTATCCAGAAAACTTAGGCAAGAAACAGAAATATAAGGCATCTAAATTGGAAAAGGAAGAAGTTAAACTATCGATCTTCACAGATGAAGATAATTTTATAGGTATCCAAATAAAAATCTGTTAGAACAAATAAGTGAATTTAGTAAAGCTGTAGGATGCAAAATCATCAGTCAAAAATCAGTAGTATTTCTACAAGTTATCAATTTTTAAAAGGTTCAATTTAAATAGAATGAAAAATAATGAAACTTAAGAAATGAGGTCATAGACTTATATGCTAAAAATTACAAAATATTTTTGAATGAAGTTAAAGAATCCCTAAATAAATAGAAACATATTCTGTATTCAAGACTAGAATACTGTAAAGGTGACAGTATTACCGAAAGTGATCTACAAAGTCAACACAATCCCTATCAAAATCCTAAAGGTATTTTTCCCCCAAAAGAGAAGAACACATCCTAAAATTTATACAGAATTCCAAGAGCCCTTGTAGAGTCAAATCAATCTTGAAAAATACAAATAAAGTTAGAAGACTCACATTTCCTCATTATAAAACTCAACTAAAAAGCTATAATAATCAAAACATTATGGTACTATCATGAAAAATAACATATAGACCAAGGAAACTGAGTGCACCAATATAAAACTTTCTATTTGATTTCTGTTATAGGTATCAAGATCATTTGGTGGGGAAATGGCAATCTTTTCAATAAATGGTGCTGTGAAAATTGAAAATTCTAATGCAAAGAAGTGAAGTTAGATTCTTACCTTATTGCCATATGCAAAAGTTAACTAAAATGGATCAAATATCTAAACCTAAGAACTATAAAACTCATAAACAAAAACATAGGGGGAAATATTCCTGGCACAGGACTTGGCAATGATTTTTCAAAAATGACAAAAATAGGATATGGGGTTGTAGCTCAGTGGTAGAGCACTTGCCTAGAAATGTATGAGACACTGGGGTCTGATTCTCAGCACTGCATATAAATAAACAAAATTGACCACTAAAAAATATTCTTTAAAAAAACAACACCAAAAGTACAGGAAACAAAGAAAAAAAGACAAACTGGACTTTAAATTTAAACCTTTTGTGCATTTAGGGACAGTAAAGAGTGAAACAACAATCTAAAGAATGGGAGAAAGTATTTGTGAATCAGATATCCAGTAAGGATTTAATAACCAGAAAGAATTACAACTCAACCGCGGAATCAGACACCCAGTTTAAGAGTGGACAAAGGTCTTGAATATAAGAATATAAGAATAATAAGAATATTAAGAAAAGAACAGCTATCAATGAAGATGTGGACAAATCAGAACACTGTTACACTGATGAAGAGAATATTAAATAGTGCAGCCACTGTGGAAAACAGATGGTTCCTTGAAAAGTTAAACAAAGGATAACCATATAACCTCAACAATTCCACTCCTAGGGATATATTAAAATAACTGAAATAGGGACTCAAACACATACTCCCAATAGCATTATTCATAATAGCCAAAAGGAAGAAATAATCTATTGACCAACAAATGAATGGATAAACAAAATGTGGTGTCCAAATACAATGGAATACTATTCCACCATAAAAAGAACAAAGTCCTGGTACACTAGAACATGGGTGAACATTGAGAACATTAGATTAAGTGAAATAAGTCAGACACAAAAGGACAAATATTTTACGGGTCTACTTATATGAAATATCTACAATAGGCAAATTAGTAAAAACAGAAAGTAGACTATCAATTACCAAGATCTGGGAAGAGGGAAGAATGGAAAGTGAATGTCTAATTTGGTACAGTATTTTGCTAGGGATGATGAAAAAGTTCTGGAAATAGTAGTGTCAGTTACAAAATGTTTTGATTTTACTTAATGTCACAGAATTATATGCTTTAAAACATTTAAAATAATGAATTTTGTTATGTATATTTAACCATAATTTAAAAATTAACTATTGTGCAGTTTTCCTTAAGCCTAAATACAGCCAATACCTCATTTTAGGAGGGCTTTATTGAAAGACTTGGCTAATTTCAATGAAACAGCCAATCTATAACAATTATATTGAACGCAGCACAGTAAATATTAGAGCTACTGCTTATGGTCATGTTATAGAAACTTGCAAAAGATGGTTGTTGCTCTCACTTCAACAATAAGAACCAGTCAAACAGACTATAAAATAATAAACTCAGCTAGGGATGCAAAGAAATGTAAATGAAATGAATTCTAGATGGAAAAATCCCGTTCTAGGAAAAAAGGGCTAGGGCCATAGTAAAAGAAATGAGTGATAAAAGGAGGACAATATCCCCACTTTTAACAAATGTTAAGCAGTACATGGGGACTGGAAAGACATATTAAAACGTTGAACAGTCTCATTCACAAAGCAAATTTATACTTTCCCAAAAGGACCCTTTCCAAGTATGGGTGCTACCTGGCAGGTGGGAAATAAAGAGACAGGCCACAAATGCTGGGGAGAGAACTAAGAGAAATCCCAGTTCAAGTGGCCAACCACTTCACCCAAAGTGCGAGGTCACATTCACCAAAGGAAGGCAGCAGGGTACTTATTACATTAGGTCACTACTTTCTCCAGAGGTGAAAAAACGACAGGGGTGAAGCTAGAGAAAAGAAAATATACCAGCAGATAGAGAGAGGATGAAGAGTGGGGGCTTAGTGGGGAGAGATATATCATACATAGTTCAACAAACTGTTGGTTGGGCAATAATAGAAAAATTTCCTGAATCTCACAGGTGTTCATATGTGGAACCCTAATTAAGGAAAAGTACTGATTCTGCCCTTAAAACATCTCCAATCAGTGATGACCTAAACATTGTAACAAAAGCCACAACAGAGTTTCAATCCAAATTAGATTGACTCAGCCCCTAACATTAATGGCTTGACAGAATACTTCAGTCTGTATTCTTTTTCACATAATGTCTGACATAAAATAAAAAATTAGAGTCCAAGAAATAGAAAAACATAACTCATCATCAAAAGTAAAGATGTAATAAGTTTCAGTGGCAACACATCAATTGATGGCTTCTATTTTGCTACTCAGACAGATAATAAATTTTTAACTACGAGAGGTTATGGAGAAGTTTAACTGGATTAGGCATAGGGTTTTCATAATAAATACTGTTTGATTTTCACATAAAATATTAGAAAGAATGTAAACAAAAATGCATACCATACAGAAATAAAAAGAAAGCAATGAGCCGGGCATGGTGGCACACACCTGTAATCCCAGCCTCTCAGGAGGCGGATACAGGAGGATCCAGAGTTCAAGGCCAGCCTCAGCAAAAGGCACTAAACAACTCAGTGAGACCCTGTCTCTAAAATAAAATACAAAATAGGGCTGGGGATGTGGCTCAGAGGTCCTGTGCCCCTGAGTTTAATCTCCAGTACCCAAAAAACAAAAAAGAAAAGAAAAAAAGAAAGAAATGCCACACTATGTCCCACTACTAGTTTGTTCAGGGATGGGGTTGTGGTTCAGCAGTAGAGCACTTGCCTAGCATGTGTGAGGCACTGGGTTCAATTCTCAGCACCACATATAAATTAAATAAAAGTCCACTGACAACTAAAAAATATTTTTTAAAAATAATTTGTTCATCAAAATAATGGATCTTTCTTTGTCAATGACACTTGCATAATTATTTGTGGAATATGAGTTCTCTTCAAGACAATAAAATGTTATTTGAAAAAGTACTCCAAGATCAAATAAATTTTAGAAAGATAAATAAAAGTAGAAAACTCTGAAGAGACTTAATATATTTGGCCACATAATATCACTGAAAATTTTAACACTTTACAAAATCATTAACATTGTATAAAACATATACAAATATGTTCATATAAACTACATCAGGCCCTATCTGCTGTTTCTTAAGCTGTTTACACAAGTATATTATTTCAGCTTTTTTTTCTGAACTATATCATAGAGATCTACTGACACATGAATCTACCCATATATCATTCCTTTTAAATAAATGTATACTATTCCCTTATATGGCTATATAATAAAACAGAAATGTTTTGTGCATACACAACATTAAGTAAGCTATTAAGAAGCAGAGAGATTTAATACAATTAATAAATTTTACTGCTGTGTCAAGAGAATTTGAAGTGGAATTGTTTCTTTCTTTTCTTATAAGTGCACGAAGAATGATTTGATATAAGGAACCAGTAGTTTTACATACACTGCAAATGTACCAGCAGAGCAAACATGGTCATTTAAAAACAAATAAGTACTATTTTAGTATTATGAAAATAAAGTTTTGCCCTTGCAAGCTATCTGAAATGGTCAGCATCACAGATCACACTGTGAGATTTACTGGGATCATTTCCCTAACTTAATTCTAACTAACCTATCTCAAAAAATGAACGTTAAGAATTGAATAAAAAGGTTAACAGTCTAGTAATAATAGCAGTAATCAAAATAATCAGAATCAAAATTACCAATTGTTGAGCACAGGAAGAAGAGCAAGTTGGGGGTGGGAGATGAAACTGGGATTAAATCTACTGGAAGAAATTTAAATTAACCTAGAGCTCAGGAAAATTCAATGTTTAAAATATGGATTTGAGAGTTACACTTATAAAACTAACTGAAACCAGCAAGAATATGTGTAGTAAGAGGGAAGGTCAGAAACTGAGAATGTATACAGTTAACAAGTGAATAAAGGAGAAATTTGAAATCAATTACAAAAAGAATGGAAAGAAAGAGACACAAATTTTGATAACTGAAATGACAAAAGGAGACAAACTGGGCCAAACGATTTATTTCATGATTAAGTAAGCAAAGCCCTCTGAAGAGGTTCAAAAACTTAAGCAATCTGGCCAACTCTCTGAAAATCAGAGATTTAGGTCTTAAAATCCCACCTCTACTTATCTTCTTTCCTCAACACCCAGAGTATATTTTCTGTATAGCAGCCAGAGCAAATATATTAAATCACAAATAATATCATCTCTCTTCCTCAAAACTCTACAATGGTAGGACTTAAAAGAGTTAAACTCAAAATCTTTAAATGACTTTTGAGGTCCTATGACTTGTCAGCAACTTATCTTTTTAACCTATTTTCTATCATTCTGCTTCCGCACACACTCCACTCAGGTTGCAAAGCCTCTTTGCTCTTGCCTTTGCACTAGTTCTTCCACTGCCTGTAATACACTTCTCCCAGGTAATGTTAATGGCCTACCTCTTGTTCACTTCCTTCTATATTCTTCTCAAATATCACTTTATTAGTCCCCCGAATAACAACCCTACACCTAGGTTGCACTCTCTCTCTCTTAACTGTTTTAAATTTCTCCATAGCCTAGCTGCCTCACATTCTAAATACTGGTCTATTGCTGACTGCCTCTACTAGAATGTGATCTAAATAGCAGGACTGAGACTTCGTGTGTTTTGTTCATTCTCATATCCTTAGCATTTAGAACAAAACCTATATTCATTAGGTAATCAGAAATATGTACTGAATGAATGAATCAAAAGAGAGTAGTCATCTTCTATAACTTAAGATTCCTCCCTAACTAAAGTCAATCTATTAACTGGCAAAGTTCCTAATCACTTTCATGCTGACTGCTCTGCTTATGCTTTCAGGACATGTTACAAAGTTTCATTTCACACAGAGGCTCCACTATGTCCCAGCCTATATTTTATGAAAATTGTACTGAATACAATTGACTAAAAGGACTGTATGTGGGGGGGGCGGGGAGAAGAAGTTAAGAACTCTGTAGATAAGAAACTTAGCCTTGGGAAGATGAAGTTATACTTTTGAAAGTGAAAGAAATTCAAGGTTAATACCTAAGAACTCTAGATTAATACCTAATTAAATGTTTTTTTAAATTATTACAAAGGTCAAAATTCATCTGCTGTTCAAATTGTCTTTTTGTGAAATTGTTTCATCAGTGTTAACAACATATACAAAATTTAATTGGCTGACTTTATTAAGATTGGAGAAATCAAGGTATGGAATTCATTATACTGGAACCTCAAAGGTATATAAGGACATCTCCATCCATTACCAATAACTTACAAAATCTAACCTGTTACAGAGAAGTTTCCAACAACCTTTTAAGCATTTTTTTCAATATAAATATTTGTACAAATTCTGAGCTTCTAAAAGACAATGTTTTCCACTAAAAGTCACCTCATTTTCTTTTTTAAAAAGATTTTTTAGTTATTGATGGACCTTTATTTTATTTGCTTATTTATATGTGGTGCTAGGAATCGAACCCAGTGCCTCACACATATGAGGCAAGTGCTCTACCGCTGAGCTACAACTCCAGCTCAATCTTATTTTCTTTAAGCATATTTTCACATACATTGTCTGTCAGGCAATAGGTTAAAATTCAAAATCAATTAAAATCTGATTTACAAATGACTCAAAATGTAGATCTTTTCATCATGAATAATCATTTGATTTTCAGACTATAAATCCCCACAGAAAGGGCATTTGTTTTAAACAGCTGTTCAGACTCAGTGAATTCAGAAATGTCATCTATTAGAAATGTCATCTGATGCTTTTGATAATAATGGTCTCACTCACAACAGAACCAAGAACAATTGTAACCACTTGAGGTAGTGCCTCATTTTAATACACAAATAGTTACATACAAAAAGAAAAAAGCCCTTTAAGCCTGCTAAACTTGTACTCTACCATTGAGCATATCCCTAATCCCTTAGAATGATCTTTTTCCAAAAATAAAAAAAGGGGGAAAAAAATCTAATATCATCTAAGTTATAATATATACATGTATATGTATTATGATAATAAATATTATAACAAAATGCAAAGGACTGAAAATTCATGATGATAATTAGCAATTAGGAAGAGGCAAAGAGAAGAACAGATAGAAAGTGAGTTATTGGCAATGTTTATGAAGCTGGATTTATGAAAAGAAGTAAATTCAGCATACCATAGTGATACATGCATACCTATGTTTACAGAACTGTAATTTATAATAGCCGATTTATGGAACCAGCCTAGGGGTCCATCAACAGACAAATGGATAAAGAAAATGTGGCATATATACACAATGGAGTTTTACTCAGCTATCAAGAAGAATGAAGTTATGTCATTTGCTGGTAAATGGGTGGAACTGCAATAAAATAAACCAGACTCAGAAAGTCAAGAATTGAACATTTTCTTTCATATGAATAAGTTAGAGAGAGAGAGAAAAAAAAAGGATCTCACAAAAATAGAAGAGACCAGGAGAGTAAAGGAGAGGGGAATTAAGGGGAGGAAAGAGGGAATGGTAAGGGGAAGTACTTGGAAATGAAATGAACCAAATTTTGTTATGTGCATGAATGAAAAACATCACAGTGAATCTCAATCTTAATGATACTGCACCATTTTAAAAAAGAACAAAAAACAGGAGACCAACAGAGTAGAGGAAGGGAATTGGGAGGGAAAGGGGAGAGGGAAAGGAAGGAACTAGGGAATGAAATTGATCAAATTATATTATGTGCACATACAAATGTCACAAGGAATCTCACTATTATGTATAATTATAATGTACCAATAAAAATTATTTTTAAAAAGAAGTTGGGGCCAGGTGCAGTGATGCACACCTGTAATCCCAGTGGCTTGGGAGGCTGAGGAAGGAAGGTTCTAAGTTCAAAGCTAGCCTCAGAAGTTTAATGAGACCCTAAGCAACTCAGTGAGACTTTGTCTTTAAATAAAATACAAAAAGGACTGGGGATGTGAGTCAGTGGTTGAGTCCCCTTGAGTTCAATCTCCAGTATCAAAAAAAAAAAAAAAAAGTTGGGTTTATGGTATTTAACTATTTTATTGATAATATAAATGCAAAGACTATGCAGGTATCAGTAAGGGTAATATGTCATGAGCTAATATGAATTATGATTAACATAATTCTGTGAAAAAAAATGTTAAGATATTTAGAGAAAATTAAAAATGAAAAGGGAGGCATTAAAAGTGGATTAAAAAATCTTAGGGAGTAAGTGAAAATACTTGAATTTTCAAAAGGACTTAGTCAAAACAACTCATTTCTTTATCTCAGACTTGCCACTAAGTAGCTGTGTAATCTCAGGCAAGTCACTTAATTGAGTTTCCAAACTTATCAGATGGAGTTTTTCCCCTTAAAACAAATGGCCTACATATGGCCATCAAGTACAGAATTTGGTGTCTATTGAAACATGTATTATTCCATTCTTGGCTTCTCTTTTTCCATGATCCACCAATGTATCTACTACTTGTCAATGTTTTGCCCACAAATAAGGCAGTATTTCCTAAAGCCTCTACTCTTCTATATTTTTTGCACCTAGCCATGAGGTGAATGAGCTTCCTCTACCAAGCACTCCTGCCATGATATACTGCCTCACTATAAGCCCAAAAGCAACAGGAGCAAATGATCATGAACAAACCTCCAAAACTGCGAGTTAAAATAAAACTATCAATAATCAAATAAATCTCTAGCATTTTGTTATAGAAACAGCCAGGTGACTAACAGTAATTACAGATTTGTTTGTTTAATTACACTTGAAGGCAGTCTATACTAAAGAATATTATGATGGGAATAACATGAAAACCTGTAACATATACCATAATTGTGGAGGGATCTTGCAGTAGAATATATGTGAGCCAGGGTGACCCTACTAAATATCAGAAAAGAATGTGTATTGCAATCAATGTAACTAGAAGACTAAGAAAGCCTTTTTGTGACCCTGAATCCATCAGATCCTTAAGTACTATTGATAAAATTACAACAAAGAAAATAAGGTTCACTTTGTGGGCAAAATAGAGATGGAAGGGAAAGGGAAGCTTGAAGACTTAATTAAAAGTAAGTCATGATAAACAAAGAACTGATAACCTGAAAGGTGTCATGGCAGATGGATTCAGATTCTTCTCTGAAACAATCTTATAAGAGTTAGTGAAGATATGCTGGTAAGAATGAACATATTCAATTTTAGGAACAACCAATCTGGAAAGGTTCAATCAAGTCTCAGACATATATATGACTTTTGGAGGAATATCTTATCTCTGATGCCCTATTGAGATATGGTTTAAACATCTCAGTTTTGGAGAAACTTTAAGTGCCCAAAATTATCAAAATAAGATCTTTCCCTTCATCAGATAATTTTTAACATGACTTCATCCTTTACAATTATCTACAATCATGTTCATTAATTAAAATACTCAATGAGCACCTAGTACACACAAAAAAATCTTCTGTTAAGAACTAAAGACACGGGCTGGGGGCGTGGCTCAGTGGTAGAGCACTTGCCTAGCACATGTGAGGCGCCTGGTTCGATCCTCAGCACCAATAAAAATAAATAAATGAATAAAATAAAGGTATTAATTATGTCCAACTACAACTAAAAAATTTTTCAAAATTAAAAAAAAGAACTAAAGACAGAGTCAAAAAGGACCGTCACAGGCCTTGAGATAAGAAACACAGAAAAGCAGATGAGAATGCATATGATGATGATGTATTCCCAAGCAGCTCTGGGAGGCCACCTTTGGACAGTATTCAAAGAACAGAAAAAGGCCTACTACATTGCAGAGATTGAATAACCACCAAACGAAGATGGCCTAAGGTGATCTCCAGCATTCTGAAGGGCAAAGGCCTATGATTTTTACCAGTATATTAGGCAGGGTTCAGTCAAAAGACCAAAATAGAACCATAATTTTAACTGAGAAAATCTAATAGGAGCTGCTAACCAGGATCTGGTCAACTGAAAAAGGAAAATACAGATTATCACAGAGGCAGTAACTTCAAGAAGCTGCTATCAGCTCTAAAGCAGAGGGAAACAAAAGGAAGTGGTTGAAATTCTTAAATTCTCCTTCAAGCTGAAACTTGAAGGGGAAACCTTATGAAACTAGGACACAGACCTCTGAAAAGGAGGCACAATTAGAAGGACTGGAAGTGCCAAGAGCTCGGAGAAGGATCCCTGTAAAGCCTATACTCAGATCTCTGAGATAGGAGAAATGATTTTTAGTTGATGCTTGTATCTCTGAAGGGATGTGCTGAGTATGGTTCTATGAGCATGCAACAACTGCAAATTGGAATCACTTTTCTCTCCTGTTCCTGCCAGGGTAAACCCTTGCTGCCATGGAGATACTGAAAGGAAGAGGAAGTAAACACGAAGGAGAAAAATCCCTTGTTTCTCTATGTTATCTTTAACCGATACTTTTATTGGTAGAGGGTACCAGGAAACCAGTTGTAAAAGAGAATAATAGTTTATAGGACTCCTGCTCCCACACTACAAAGTAAAATTTAAAAGGGTGATTTTGCATCTGAAGGAAATTAGCTTAATAGCCAGAACCAACCTGTATGATTTTATTTCTCCATTTTAGATACTTAAAGTAATATTTTACAAAAATTTAGGGTTACAAAATGCTAAGTAAGTTAGGATGTTTAATTTTTCTAATGAATTCTGAAGAAATTATACAAATAATTAGTATCAAAATAAGAGTACCTATTTTAAATCTCCAAACTCAGAAAGGATAACCCCTTTGTAATTCATAATAAAAACAAAGTACCAACCTTACAAAACAAAAATGGAAACTCAAGAAAATTTCTTAAGCCCAAATTTGGTATCTATATTAAAACTTTAAATTCTCACCTATTCAAAAATTCTCAGAGGAAATGATTAATGTGGGTTAATGAAAGGTCTGAATTTTTAAAATTTTAGATGAATGCTATTTCATTACTTTCAAACTTAAGTTGCTTTTTCCTCCTAGACTAAACCTTGGTAATTCATTTTAATATTTTTATTATTGCCTGAATGTTTTGAATCCTTCTGTTTATGTTTTCTATTTCAAACATACCACATCTCTCCAAACCTAAGATGCCATTACAGAACTTAACATTATTGCATAAGTACTAAACAAAATGTATAAATTAAACTATGACTTAATGTGTCCTTTTATGGACTTCTTAAAAAATTAACAAAAGAGCTCTCTTACATTAATAACCTACTGTACTGCTAAAAGAATATTATCTCAGGACATGCTTAGGTTAAATAAGTTTTCACCGATTTTCAAAATGTATATAAATATTTTGGCTCCTTAAACTTTTATTTTTATTTTTCTTATAGCTTTGATACCTTGTTATTTACTCAATCTTTCCCAGAGAGAGAATAAAGATTAATCTTAATCAGTTTCTGTTACATTCAAATGAATGAAGCTGAATAAAATCATCCATAAGAATATATGGCAGATAAGTTACAGGAACTCCCCTGCAGATGCCAAAATTCATGATTCTCAAGTCCCTTCCATAAAATAGTATAGTATTTGCATATAACCTACACACATCCAAACATCCTCCCTTATGCTTTACAAATAATACTTAATATTCATATTACATAAACAATTATTCTGTATCGTTTAAAATTAATTATAAGAATAAAGTCTGTCCATTTTCTGTACATTTTTTTCTTAAATACTTTCAATCCATCATTGGTTGAACTATAAATGCAAAATCCACAAATAATAAGGACCAACTATAATCTTATTCAAGACTTGCAAGGTTAAAGGCTTGGGAGAAATGAAAGGACTATAGCAGAAATTAGTACAAGGTTTCTTTTGAGGTGGTGAAAATTTTCTTTGATAATAGTGATGGTTATACAACGGTAAATATATTAAAAACATTACATTGTACACATTAAAGGGGTGAGCTACAAAAACTATACCTCAAAAAAAATGTTCAAATAATTGTATTTATGATAAATTCTGCCTTCCCACAGACACTGGGTATATACTCAGATATACATTCCATATATCTAAATACATCACTTCCAGTTTTGAAAAGAATAAAATATCATCCATTAGCATTATTAAAATTAGAAATTCCAGTACAGTTTTCAAGTGGGGTTCCACAGAAGTCAAGGGTTCCAAAGAGTGCTACACATTCAAGAGATTGTGACTTTAAAAAATATATATATTCCTTCAACTTTACAAATCTCAAGGTGCTACAGCTCACAGTGTTAGAAAGTGACCAAGTGGCCACTAAGACTTCTTGAGAATTTCATATAAACTGAACCATCTAAAAATATGCACTCTTCTATGTGTAACTTCTTTACCCAATACAAGGATTCTGAGATTCATGTTGCTGTATCAGTTTTTTTTTAACACCCTCAGAGTATGGATATGTCAACATTTCATCTGAGTTATTTCCAGTTTTATAATATCATAATTAAATTTGCTATGGACATATGCCTTTATTTTTGTTGGTCAAATACCTAAGCAAATTGCTGGGACATACAGTAGATTTATATTTATCTTCTAAAAGATGTCTAGATTTCCAAAGTGGGTGCACCGTTTTTATATCTATATAAAAATAAAATATAAAATACATTATATTTTATTCATTTATTTATAAATAAATAAAATTTATTTTATATAAAATAAAATATATTTTATAAAAATATATTTTTATATATTTTTTATACCACCTGCAACTTATGTGTTCCAGTTGCTTCAGATCCTCATAAACATTGGTATTATCTATATTTTAAATTTTGGCCATTCTGATAAATGGTATCATTCTAATTTGCATTTTTTGATTGACTAATAATGTTGGTCAACTTTTCATGTGCTCCATTCATTATACTTCTTCACATCTTTTGTCCACTATTAGTTATTATTGATAATCAAATTAGTAATAACTATTATCTGCCTTACTATAAAGATTCTTTAAAAGAGTTCTTCAAATGTAGATTGTATGATCTTTGTCAGACACGTATTATAAATTTTTTTATATTCTGTGGCTTGACATTTTGTTCCTTTAAAGGTGTCTTTTTAAAGAACAAATATTTTTAATTCTTATGAAATCCAATATCAGTTTTAATTTGATGTTTGGTATTCTTTCTGTCCTAAGTATTTTTTTAAAAAAAACGGCAGTCCTTTTATTCAGCACTGGGAGCAACTGCACAGGGTACAGTGGCCTCACACTGCAGCTCCTGAGGTCAAGGGATTCCCACAGCGGTGGAGGACTAGGTGCTGATGTGCAGATGCTAGTGATGGTGCTGTTTGAATTGTACGCCACAACAGACACAGGTCTCTGTTTTGTTTCTTTGTCCAAGTGTATGCACAAACTGGGGTCATCCACTGCATTCCTGCTGCCGTGGTCCACCTCACTTAACAGGCTGCTCTGCTTTGCTGCTCAAGGCAAAGAAGTAAAAGTTTTCATTCACCTCTTTCTGGCAATGTACAAACCAACTTTTCCAGTAGTCTTTATCATCATAAACCTGGTGAGTATGCATGACCTGTTAGTGACACCTGCACCCCAAAGCCCCACTCGGCCCTGGGGCAGGACTAGAAGCTGGTGGAAGGTCACCATCACCGCCATCTTGACACCGCCATCTGACACCAGTAGAAGAACATAAATGTTTTTCTACATTTTTTTCTTCAAGTTTTATAGGTTTACCCTTTAAACTTATTATCCAGTTTGAATTACCTTTTGCCCTCAGTTTGAGATAATGATAAATGTTCTTTTTTTTTTTTTTTTTTGTATTAGGTTTGTATATCTTTTAGCCTCATTACTTCAGTGTTACTGTAGAAGATATAAAATTATATTTATTTGCTATCCTTAATTAGTACTTATACCATGTTCTGAACAAGTCTTAGAGTTTAACTCCATTTACTTCCTTTTTTCCTAATGTCATATATTTATTTCCACATAAGTTATAAAGCCCATAAGACACTGTTAATACTGTTGGTTTAAGTAGTTAACGGCCTTCCCCATTTAGCTTTCTAGGGCTTCATTCCTTCCTTCATGCTTTCATCTGTGAATTTTTTGTAGGGCTTCATTCCTTCCTTCATGCTTCCATCTGTGAATTTTTTGTTTAGTTAGCCTGGTGAACTTAATATTTCTTTAAGTACAGGTCTGATAATGATGACTTCTTTTGTATACCTAAGAATATCTTTATTTAATCTGGACTTTTAAGGATATTTTCATTGAGTAAAGAATTATTGTTTTTCTTTTTTCTTTAACCACGTTAAAGGCATCATTCCACTGTCTCCCAGCTTCCAGAGTCTTTCATTCTTATTGTTATTTCCTAAGAAGTAACATGTTTCTTCTGATCCCTGCCATTGGCTTTAAGATTTTTCTGTATTATTTCTTTTCATCTTGTTTTCTCCTCTAAACTTTAAACATATCCTCCTTACAACAATCCTCTCAGGTAAGTACTATAAATAAAGATGGCAAGTATTA
Source organism: Marmota flaviventris (assembly GCF_047511675.1). Classification (NCBI taxonomy): domain Eukaryota; kingdom Metazoa; phylum Chordata; class Mammalia; order Rodentia; family Sciuridae; genus Marmota; species Marmota flaviventris. Next base: position 24,232,202 of record NC_092500.1, on the reverse strand, counting down.
CAGAAAATCACTCAAGTATGCTTGGTTTTCTACCCTACCCTAAAAAGGAAAAATGAAAATATTTTCTTCTATGTTTCATAAATTAACTTCAAAAACTGCCTAGGAATTTTTAAAAGTTAAGATTAGTAAATTACTCCTGCCTTTTAAGAAGGGGGCTGGGAATTCAGTCCTACCATCAGTCTCATCAACTACTATGAAAAAGTCATAAAATATGACCAAGGATTTATGGTGTCATTATTAATATGAAACAGGAATAAGTACAAAGGAAGGTACTGAACTTGCAAAATTATTACTTGGCTATGAGGAAATCTTTTTCAGAATCCTTTGTCCATTAATGTATCATGGATATTTTTGCCAATCTAATAACCTGATAGACTATAAACTCTATTAATATTATATATTTATCCATAAAAATAAAGTTTTAAAATTGATCTTATATTATTCAATGTTTATATCCTTATATTATTATAATATTATCCTTATATTATTCAAATGAATCATAAAAATGATTCATTTCTCTCAAAGGCAAGATATTTGAAAATGGTATATTACCTTTTCTATTAAAACATTAAAATAATGTATACTGCAACACAGATACTCATTTGCCAATTTACTGTTGAAATAACATGAATAGCCAGGCATGGTGGGGCATGCCTATAATCCCAGCAAATTGGAGGCAGAAGCAGGAAGATTACAAGCTCAAATCCAGCATGAGCAACTTGCTGAGATCCTATGTAAAAATAAAACTAGCTGGGAGTGATGGCACAGGCCTATAATCTCAGTGGCTCAGAAGATTGAGGCAGGAGGATTGTTGAGTTCAAAAAAAGCTGCTATGCAACTCAGTGAGACCCTGTCTCTAAAATAAAATACAAAATAGGCCAGGGATGTGGCTCAGTAATCAAGTGTCCCAGAGTTTAATCACCAATCCCAAACAAACAAACAAACAAACAAAGTGATAGAGTGCCCCTGTGTACAATCCCCAGGATCACAAAAAGTAAAAATTAAGGAAAAAAAAAAAAAAACCATAACACCACTAGGCACCTGGCCCTAAGGAGTTTACAGGGTTTTTATTTGACTCTTAGAACAATTCTGTGAGGTAAAATAACAATTCACCATTCCTGTTATACAAATAAAAAACAAAAGTCCAAAGTTAAGTGACTAACCCAAGTCATTAAGCTATTAAGTAAATCTGATAAAAGCCAAAATGCAAACACTGATGTGTTCTTTTATTAACCTATAAACAAATAAGTTGGTTGATATGTGGATCAAGAGTAAAACACAAACCTCTCAATATATGTGAAATTGGATATTATTGAATAGAGCAAGCCAGAGCATTGATAATTGTTAACAAGAGTAAACCCACACCTTAAAGCAATTTAACAATATCTAAAAGTAAACAAATTTCACCATCTATACAACCAAAATTGTTTGCCAAATTGTTTTATGATTTTTATAACTGTTTATTTAAAGCAAATAATACTATGAATGGGATTTCTGCACAAGACATGTAAACATTCCTCCTTCCTCCTTTGGTAGACCTATGAACATTTCTCCTTGGGCAGAATCATAAAGACAAATCCCAGGCTCCATTCCACAAGTAGAAATATTTTCAAACTACTCCTGATTACATTTTAAAACGCTTCTGAGAATTCAGACAGAGAAACCAAAAAGCCTCTAACAAACAACTTCTACTGCCACCTAGTCTTCCTTGATTGGCTAATCCATTTTTAAATGAATTCAGGTTACTTAAAATTATTAATAAACTATTTCTGAGGACAGTACTGGCAAGTGTGAGACATTCCAAGGGAGAACTAGGCCACTTCCATATACTGTATGAGCACAGATGTTACCCTTCCTACACAGCAAGCAATTTTAGTCATTTCTTTTAGAGGCACTATGATCCAGTCCTTAATAAAAGGGAAAGTAACATAAATATCCACATGAAAAGTTCCCTTAACTCTAGATGTAATAAATCTTAGCCATTACCATATACAGGATCCTATCCAAAATCCTTGGAACCAAAGAGTTATAAATTTTATGAAATTTTGGGATGTGTGTGTGTGTATGTGTGTGTGTGTTTGTGTGTGTGAGAATTCCAGAATGAACACAGATAAGCAATCAGACAGAAAGACAGACAGACATATCCTGGGAATGGGACACAAGTCTAAACATGAAATTCATATACATCTTATAGTCTGAAGGTAATTTATTTTTACAATAGTTTTAGCAATGGTACAGAATTTTCCATTTGTGGTGTCCTAGCAGCATTTAAAAGGTTTCAAAGTTTGGAGCATTTTAAATGATTTCACATTCTGTATCTGATATATTAATGTTGCAATAACATACCAGATCCACAGAGCTGGAAAGGAAGACACATGCGCAACATGAAAAGACAGGGAAGAAAGTACCACAAACAAATCAAGACAACACATCATTAAAAGCAGCTGCTACAGGAGAAAAAAAAATGACAGAAAAAGATTTCAGGATATACAATTAAAATGTTTTGGGATCTCAAAGAAGACATAAGAGAACAAATACAGGCAGTGAAACATCTCTTCGACAACGAGATACATAAACAAATCCAAGAAGCAAAAGATGAACTCAACAGGGAGATAGAGGTTCTACAAAAAAAAAAAAAAAAAGAAATCCTTGAAATGAAAGAAATAATAAACCAAATTAAAAATTCAAATGAAAGCATCACCAACAGAGTAGAACACTTAGAAGGTAGGACATCAGACAATGAAGATCAAATAAATCATCTTGAAAAGAACATAGACCACACAGCAAAAATGATAAGAAACCATGAGCAGAACATTCAAGAAACATGGGATAGCATAGAAAGATCAAATTTAAGAGTTATTGGGTTAGAGGAAGGCATAGAGGTCCAAACCAAAGGAATGAACAATCTATTCAATGATATAATATAAGAAAACTTTCCAAACATGAAGAATGAATTGGAAATCCAAATTCAAGAAGCCTACAGGACGCCGAATGTACACAATCACAACAGACTCACACCAAAGGCATATTATAATGAAAATGCCCAACATACAGAATAAGGAGAGAATTTTAAAAGCCACAAGAGAAAGGAATCAGATTACATATAGGATTAAATCAATTAGGATAATGGCAGATTTTTCAACACAGACCCTGAAAGCTAGAAAATCCTGGAACAACATATATCAAGCTCTGAAAGATAATCAACCAAGAATCTTGTATCCAGCGAAATTAAGCTTCAGATTTGAAGATTAAATAAAACCTTCCATGATAAACAAAAGTTAAAAGAATTTATAGCTAGAAAACTGGCACTACAAAACATCCTTGGCAAAATAGTTCATGAAGAGGAAATGAAAAATAGCAATGAAAATCAGCAGAGGGAGGTAGTACACTAAAGGAAAAACGAATAAAAGAGGAAAATCAAGTCAAGTTAAATAACAAAAATAAAGAAATATGGCTGGAAATACAAACCATGTCTCAATAGAAACCCTAAATGTTAATGGCTTAAACTCACCAATCAAAAGACACAGGCTAGCAGATAAAATTAAAAAAAAAAAAAAAGACCCAACAATATACTGCCTCCAGGAGACTCATCTGATAGGAAAAGACATACACAGACTAAAAGTGAAAGGTTGGGAAAAATCATACCACTCACATGGACTGCAGAAACCAGCAGGGGTTTCCATATTCATATCAAATAAAGTAGACTTCAAGCCAAAGTTAATCAAAAGGGATAAAGATGGATATTACATACTGCTCAAGGGAACCATACACCAACAAGACATAACAATCATAAATATATAAGCCCCAAACAATGGTGCAGCTATGTTCATCAAACAAACTCTTCTCAAGTTCAAGAGTCAAATTCACCACAACACAATAATAGTGGGTGACCTGAACACATCTCTCTCACCACTGGATAGATCTTTGAAACAAATGTTGAATAAAGAAACTATAGAACTCAATAACACTATCAATAACTTAGATTTAACTGACATATATAGAATATTTCAACCTGCTTCAAGCAGATGGACACACTTTCTTCTCAGCAGCACATGGATCCTTCTCTAAAATAGATCATATTCTATGCCACAAAGCAACTCTTAGCAAATACAAAAAAGTAGAGATACGACCATGCATTTTATCAGATCATAATGGAATGAAATTGGAAATTAACAACAAAATAAAAAATAAAAATTTCTCCATCACCTGGAGATTAAACAATATGCTACTGAATGAACAATGGGTCACAAAAGACATCAAGGAGGAGAGTAGAAAATTCTTAGAGGTAAATGAGAACACAGACACAACATATTGAAATCTCTGGGACACTATGAAAGCAATACAAGGAAAATTCATTGCATGGAGTTCATTCCTTAAAAGAAGAAAAAGTATAAATGACCTCACACTACATCTCAAAGCCCTAGACAAAGAAGAACAAACCAACAGCAAAAGCAGTAGAAGGCAAGAAATAATTAAAATTAGAGCTGAAATCAATGAAATCGAAACAAAAGAAACAATTGAAAAAATTGACAAAACAAAAAGTCGGTTCTTTGAAAAAATAAATAAAATTGACACAACCTTAGCCACGCTAACAAAGAGAAGGAAAGAGAGAACTCAAATTACCAGCATACGTGATGAAAAAGCTAATATCACAGCAGACACTACAGAAATACAGAGGATAATTAGAAATTATTTTAAAATCTTATACTCCAATAAAATACAAGACTTTGAAGGCATCGACAAATTTCTTAAAGTCGTATGATTTGCCTAGATTGAGTCAGGAAGATATACACAATTTAAACAGACCAATATCAAGTGAGGAAATACAAGAAGCCATCAAAAGCTTACTAACCATGAAAAGCCCAGGACCGGATGCATACACAGCCAAGTTCTACAAGACCTTTAAAGAAGAACTAATACCAATAGTCTTCAATTTTTTTCAGGAAATAGAAAAAGAGGCAGTAATTCCAAACTCATTCTATGAGGCCAATATCACCCTGATCCCAAAACCAGGCAAAGACACATCAAAGAAAGAAAACTTCAGACCAATATCTCTAATGAACATAGATGCAAAAATTCTCAATAAAATTCTGGCAAATCAAATACAAAAACATATCAAAAAGATTGTGCACCATGTTCAAGTGGGATTCATCCCAGGGATTCAAGGTTGGTTCAACATACAGAAATCAATAAATGTAATTCATCACATCAATAGACTTAAAGATAAGAATCATATGATCATCTCAATAGACCCAGAAAAAACATTTGACAAAATACAGCACCCCTTTATGTTCAAAATACTAAAAAAACTAGAAATAATGGGAACATATCTCAACATCGTAAAGGGTATCTATGCTAAGCCTCAGGCCAACATCATTCTAAACGAAAAAAAATGGAAGGCATTCCCTCTAACAACTGCAACAAGACAGGGATACCCTCTTTCACCACTTTTATTCAACATACTTCTTAAAACACTGGCCACTCAATTCGATGCAAGAAATCAAAGGGATATGTATAGGAAAGGAAGAACTTAAATTAGCACTATTTGCTGACGATATGATTCTATACCTAGAAGACCCAAAAAATTCCACCAGAAAACTTCTAGAGCTAGTAAATGAATTCAGCAAAGTAGCAGGATATAAAATCAACACAGTGACAAATCCTCTGAGAAGGAAATGAGGGAAAAAAAAACTACCCCATTCACAATAACCTCAAAAAAAAAAAAAAAAAGATACTTGGGAATGAACTTAACGAAAGAAGTGAAAGATCTATACAATGAAAACTACAGAACCCTAAAGAGAGAAATCAAAGAAGACCTTAGAAGATGGAAAGATTTACCTTGCTCTTGGATAGGCAGAATTAATATTATCAAAATGACTATACTATCAAAAGCACCATACAGATTTAATGAAATTTTGATCAAAATTCCAATGGCATTCCTCATGAAATTCATCTGGAAAAATAAGAGACCCCAATCCTTATCAGGAAGAGCAAGGCAAGTGGCATCGCTATACCAGACCTTAAAGTATATTACAGAGCAACAGTAACAAAAACAGCATGGTATTGGCACCAAAACAGACTGGTAGACCAATGGTAAAGAATAGAGGACACAGCGACTAACCCACAAAATTACAATTATATTAGACAAAGGTACCAAAAACATGCACTGGAGAAAAGATAGCATCTTCAACAAATTTTACTGGGAAAACTGGAAACCCATATGTAACAAAATGAGATTAAACCCATATCTCTCACCATGCACAAAACTTAACTCAAAATGGATCAAGGACATAGCAATTAAACCAGAGACTTGCATCTAATAGAAGAAAAAGTAGGCCCTAATCTTCAACATTGTGGGATTAGGCCCCAACTTCCTTATTAAGACTCCTATAATGCAAGAATTAAAACCAAGAATCAGTAAATAGATGGAATCAAACTAAAAAGTTTCTTCTCAGCAAAAGAAACAATCTGTGAGGTGAACAGAGAGCCTACATCCTGGGAGCAAATCTTTACCCCTCACACATCAGACTGAGCACTAATCTCTAGGGTATATAAAGAATTCAAAAAACTAAGCACCGAAAAAACAAATAACCCAATCAACAAATGGGCCAAGGACCTGAACAGACACTTCTCAGAAGATGATATACAATTAATCAACAAATATATGAAAAAATGTTCATTATCTGTAGCAATCAGAGAAATGCAAATCAAAACTACTCTAAGATATCATCTCACTCCAGTCAGAATGGCAGCTATTATGAAGACAAACAACAATAAGTGTTGACAAGGATGTGGGGGAGAAAGATACACTCATACATTGCTGGTGGGACTGCAAATTGGTGCAGCCAATATGGACAGCAGTGTGGAGATTCCTTGGAAATCTGGGAATGGAACCACCATTTGACCCAGCTATTCCTCTCCTCAGACTATGCCCAAAGGATTTAAAAACAGCATATACACACACATCAATGTTTATAGCAGCACAATTCACAATAGCAAAACTGTGGAGCCAACCTAGATGCCCTTCAGTGGATGAATGGATTAAAAAAATGTGGTATATATACACAATGGAATTTTACTCAGCAATAAAAGAGAATAAAATCATGGCATTTGCAGGCAAATGGATGGTGTTCAAGAAGATAATGCTAAGTGAAATTAGCCAATCCCAAAAAAAACAAATTCTGAATGTTTTCTCTGATATAAGGAGGCTGACTCATAGTGGGGTAGGGAGGGGGAACATGGGAGGAATAGATGAATTCTAGATAGCATAGAGGGGAGGAAGGGAAAGGGGGGAGGAAGGGAAAGGGAGGAGGCAGGAGATTAGCAAGGATGGTGGAATGTGATGGATATCATTATCCAAAGTACATGTATGAAGACACAAATGAGGTCTCAACCTACTTTATATAGAGAGAGATGAAAAATTGTGGTATATATGTGTAATAAGAATTGTAATGCAAAACAAACAACAAAGTTTGTGTATAAAGACATAAATTGGTGTGAACATACTTATATGTATAGTAAGAATTGTAATGCATTCCGCTGTAGTGTATTTAAAAAAAATAAAATAAAATAAAAATTGTTTAGTTTTAGATGGACACAATACCTTTATTTTATTATTTTTTATGTGATGCTGAGGATTGAACCCAGTGCCTCACACATGCTAGGCAAGTGCTCTACCACTGAGCTACAACCACAGCCCTTTTTTCCTCTCTTTTTAATTTTTAATTTTTTCTTGTTTCTTCTTTAACCTTTTTGCCTTTCTCCTAAGTTTACTTTCAATCTTTTTTTTGGGTGGGAGGGGTGTGTCCAGGATTGAACTCAGGGGCACTTGACCATTGAGCCACATCCCCAGTCCTATTTTGTATTTTATTTGGAGACAGAGTCTCACTGAATTGCTTAGCACCTCACTTTGCTGAGACTGGCTTTGAACTCATGGTCATCCTGAGCCACTGGGATTACAGGCATGTGCCAACCGGCTCATTATTTCTTAACTGTTTATTTTATTCTCTGCATTATTTTCCCCTTTCTTTTCTGTTGATAGCATTGCTACTGTTGTTGTTTCTATTTATCCGATTTTCACCCCCTCTTCTATATCAAGCCACTTTGGGTAGCTCTCTGTCACTATGCTATAGTCACAGTCCAGCTGTGGGTAACTGTACCTGGTTCCAGCCATGACCTATTCCCTTGGTGGATACTTCAACTTGAAGAACAGAGAGGATAAAAGATTCCAACTGACAACCCATCTCCAAGCAGGCACAGGTCATGGCGGGGGAAGGTGGTCCCCCTATTGGACACTCACCCCCATACAACAGCAAAGAAAAATAACAAAAATGCTGCAGAGTCAACTTACAAGAAACATCAGCATCAGTTTACCCTGTCATACTGCAAATGGCTGACAAGATTGGAGTGTCAGAGAGGGGAAGTGTCAGAGAGGGGAAGCTGTGATTCTGACTCTAGCCTTTCCCAATGAAGTAACTGAAATTTCTTTTTCTAATTTTATTTATTTATGCTGGTGCTGGGGACAGAACCCAGTACCTCTCATATGCCAAGTGCACACTCTGCCACTGAGCTACATCCTCTGCCAGAACTTTGGAGTTTATTTTTTTGTTGTTGTTGTTATTTTGTTTTTGGAGTGCTGGAAATTGAACACAGGGCCTTAAGCATTCTAGGCAAGCACTCTACCACTGAGTCACATCCCCAACTAGTGCTGTACCAGTTTCTAAACAGAGGATACAAGCTCCAGGCTCATCATCATGACAAGAACAAGCAGCAGCAGAACTACTTTCAAGTACCAGGGCAAATGACAATAGGGACCAAAGAAACACACAACTCCTAATAGGGGTTTCCAATACCACCGCAGAACTTCAAAGGGTACACTCCACACTTATTGTCTGTACAACACCTGCCTATAAAAACAGAGGGACCCCATTCTTGTGAGACCTTCAGAAAAAGTGGATCCCTCAGGCCCCAAAACAGTGTACTTTATGTCAAATCCATTAATCACAGCCAAGGATGTCAAAAGGAAGTGAGACTATGAAGTCTGACTGCAATTAAACAACACTATATAGCAAACCGATATTCTAGGACACATTGTTAAAAGAAAGGTGCTCTTTAAGAAGGCCCTCAAATAAAAGTGGAAGACATACCCATCACACTAAATGCACAAATCTCAATATAAAAATATAATATGGGTGGGAAAAGGCAAAACTGACACCTCCTAAAATAACTCTCTAGTAATGAATGCCAAAGATATCAAAGTGGATAAAATGCCAAAGATTTTTTTCATGATTTTTAAAAAGCTCAATGAGAATACAAATAAACAGGTAGCTTAATTAAGAAAGATAATGCTGGAGGTAACTGAGCACTTCAATAAAGAGATTCTGAAAAAGAATGACATAGAAATCTTGGAAATAAAAAGCTCAATAAGTCACGTAAAAAATTCAGTTGACAGCCTCTACAACAGATAGATAAAGCCGAAGAAAAAATATCAGAGTTCTGAGGACAACTTTGTCTAAACAGTATATTTACACAGCAATAAAGAAAAAGTCAGAATGAAAAGAACATATAAGATCTCTGGGATACCACTGAAAGATACTGAATAATCAACATACTGAAATTTTCCCTATGTTGGGAAACTCATGGACATCTAGGTTCATGATACATTTAGAACCCCAAATGGATATGATCAGAAAAGAATCTCTCTACAGATATTACAGTTACATTGTAAAAACTACTGGAAAATGAAATAAAATTAGAAGCTGCAGAGAGAAGTGCCGAGACACATTCAAAGGCAAATTCATTAATAAAACAGCAGATTTCTAGGCAGAAACTCTAAAGGTCAGGAGGGCATGGAGCCATGTATTTCAAGTTCTGAAAGGGGAGAAAAAAACAAAACTGCACATCATGTACAACCACAAGAATGGGAACTTATACTCCATGTATGTCAAAATACACTCTACTGTCATGTATATCTAAAAAGAACAACATTTTAAAGATTTAAAATATATTTAAGGAAAAATAAATCTGCCATGCAAAGATATCAAAGCAGGATCCTCTAGAATCAAGAGATAATTAGGGACCTTCTAATATAAGCATAATCTAAAGGAATCCATGACCACTAGACCAACAGTAAAGAAGATATTTAAGAAAATCTTACACCCATAAGAGGAAGAAAGGTTAACACAATCATGTAAGCATGAGAAAGAATAAATCTCACTAGAAGAGTAGATAAACAAATGAGAAATTTATCAATACAGTAAACCACCAAACATCTAAGATGAAATATTTTCAGAATAAGAAAAAAAATCAACAAAATGACAAGAACAACGTACCTTTCAATAATAACCCTGAATGCAAATAGTTCTTCAATGAAAAAAACACATACTACCTAACTGAATCAAAAAACTAGACCTGACAAAATGCTGCCTAAAAAAAAACACCTCACCTCACTTGCAAATACAAGCACAAACTTAAAGGATGGAAATGATATTCCAAGCAAATGAATTCTGAAAGTAAGCAAGAGTAGCTATACTTTTATCTGACAAAATAGACTTTAAGCCCAAATTGGTTAGCAGACACATGGAAGATCACTACATATTGACAAAGGGAACAAACAATTCATCAAGAAAATATAACAATTATATATGTACCAAATATTGAGCATCCAATTTTATAAAACAAACACTACTAGACATTAAAGGGAGAGACAGACATACACATAATAATAGTGGGTTATTTTAATACCCTACTCTCACCAATAGATCAGCAACAAACCAAAGGGGGTGGGGGTGGGGAATCAGCCAAGAAACATCAGAGTTGAATTACATTACAGACTGGATGGATTTAACAGACATCTACAGCATATCCAATCTAAAAGCTGCAGAATACACATTCTTTTCATCAGCCTGTGAAACTTTTTTCCAAAACAGTTTGTATATTAAACCCTAAAGCAAGTCTTAACAAAATAAAAAGTCATTTCTTGCATCTTAACAGATCACAATAACATGAAACCAGAAGTCAACAGCAAGAGAAAACTACAGGAATTAAACAGACACAAGGAGAATCAACAGCACATAGTTAACAAACAGTGGATCAATGAAGAAATAAGGGGCGAATATTTTTTAAATTCCTAGAATTAAACAAAAATGGAAACCCAGCATAGCAGAACCTGTGGGATACAGCAAAAGCAATACTAAGGTAAGTTTATATCAATGAGTAAAAAAAAAAAAAAAAAAAAAAGCCCACAGATCTCAAATAAATAACTCAAGGTCTTCGAAAAAATAAGAACAAATCAAACCCCAAATCACTAGCAGGGAAGAAATAATAAAGATCAGAGCAGAAATAAATGAATAGAGACTAAAAAATCAACACAACAGATCAATGAAACAAAGAATAAATTACTTGAAAAGATAAACAAAACTGACAAATCTTTAGCTAAACTAACAAAAGAAAAAGTGAAGACCCAAATGAATAAAATTACAACAGATGCCACTGAAATTCAAAGGATTATTAGGGAACATTTTGAAAAAGCATATCAAAAATTGGAAAATCTAAAAGAAATGGAAAATTTTCTGGACACATATGACCCACCAAAATTGAACCAAGAGGATATTTTAAAAACTTAAATAGGTCAATAACAAGTAATGAAACTGAAGCAGTAATTACAAGTCTCTCAACAAGGAAAAGCCCATGTCTAAAATTTTAAAGAACAAACAACAATGCTCTGCAAACCATTCCATAAAATAAGGAAGAAACCCTTCCAAACTCATTCTATTAAGCCATTATTATCTTGCTTCCAAAACTTGATAAGGACACAATTTAAAAAAAAAAAAATGAATATAAATATAAAATATCCCAGATGAATACAGATGCAAAATCCTCAGTAAAATACTTGCAAATCAAATTCAATAGCACGTTAAAATGATCTCACTCCGTGATAAAGTTGATTTTATTCCAGAGACACAAAGATGGTCCAATATATGAACATCTAAGACAGCACATAAACAGAATTAACAACAAAAATCCCATGATCATCTCAAAAATATAGAGAAAGTCTTTGATAAAATTCAACATCCCTTCCATGATAAAATTCCTGAATGAATTAGATATAGAAGGATCGTATCTCAACATAATAAAGGTATATAAGACAAACCCACAGCCAACATCATACTGAAAGGGGACAAACTGAAAACCATTTCCTCTAAGATCAGGAACAAAAAGAAAGGATGTCTGCTTTCACCACTCTTATTCAATACAGTACTAGAAACTTAAGCCACAGCAACTAGGTAAGAGAAAGAAATAAAAGGAATATACATAGCAAAGGAGAAAGTCCACATTCCTATTTGCTGATAATATGATTCTATATTCAAAAATCCTGAAGAATCCACCAAAAGACACTTAGCACTGATAAACAAAAAACAAATTCAGGAAAGTAGCAGGACATAAAAATCAACATACAAAGTCAATAGGTTTTCTGTATACCAATAATTAATTCACTGAAAAAGAAATCAGTGAAGCAATCCTATTAGCAACAGCCTCAAAAAATTTATCTAATAATACACCTAAGGAGATGAAAAACCCCTATAATGAAAATTATAAAACTCTCAAGAAAGAAACGGCAGAAAACACTAGAGCAGTGCTAGTAGCATCACAATACCTGACTGTAAAACATACTAGAGCCATAGTGACATAAAACAGCAGAAGACCAACAGAACAGATAAGAGAACCCAGAAATAAATGCATGTATCTACAGCCAACTGATTCTTGACAAATGTGTTAAAAACATACAGTGAGGAAAAGATGTCCTCTAAACAAAAGGGCTAGGTAAACTGAATATCTGCATACAGAAAATTGAAACTAGATTCCTGTCTTTCACCCTGTACAAAAGTCAAATCAAAATGGATCAAAGAACCTAAAACATGGAAACTACTAAAAGAAAACACAGGGAAAACACTCCAAGATATTGGCACAGGCAACAATTTATGAATAGTACTCCAGGAGCTCAGGAAACAAAAGCAAGAATTTTAAAATTTTCTGTACAGTAAATCTGTTAATAGAAATCTACAAAATAGGAGAAAATGTTTGCCATCTAATCATATAACAGAGGATTAATATGCAGAATATTTTTTTAATTAACAAAAGAACAAGTAATTTGATCAAAACATGGGCAACTGATCCGAACAGAGATTTCTCAAAAGAAATACAAATGGCCAATAAATATATGAAAGCCATCTGGGAAATGCAAATCAAAAGTATATTAAGCAAGGCATGATGGCGCACACCTGTAATTTTGGCTGGGGAGGCTGAAGCAGGAAGATCACATGTTCTTAACCAGCCTCAGCAATGTAGTAAGGCACTGTGCAACTTAGCGAGATCCTGTCTAATAAAATACAACAAAAGGGATGGGGAAGTGGCTCAGTGGTTAAGCACCCCTGGGTTCAATCCCTGTTACACAAAAAAAAACAAACCACTATATTGAACTGGGCAAGGTGGCACACTCTTGTAATCACAGCAACTCAGGAGGCTAAGGCAGGAGGATCACAAATTCAAAGCCAGCTTCAGCAATTTAGCAAGACCCTGGATAGCAAAGCAAGCAAACCCTGTCTCAAAAAAAAAAAAAAAAATTAAAGGGCTGGAGATGTGGCTCAGTGATTAAGTGCCCCTGGGTTCAATCCTGGTACCAAAAAATAATAAAATAATAATTTAAAATAAAAACTATGATGAGATTCCATCTCACCCCAGTCAAAATGGCCATTGTTCAAATAAATTAATTAATTTAATTTAATTAAAAAATAACATGCTGACAAGGATGGAGAAAAAGGAACTCACATACACTGTTGTTGGGGAATGTAAACTAGTGTAGCCACTATGGAAAATAGTACTTGAGTGTCCTCGAAAAACTAAAAATAGAATTATCATATGATCCAGCCATACAACTCCTGGGTATATATCCAAAAAATGAAGTCAGCATACAAAAGAGATTACATGCATACTCATGTTCATTGTTGGACTACTTGCACTAGCTTAGATATGGAATCAGTCTAGGTACCCATCAACAGAAGAATGGATACATATGGTAGAAACACACAAGTTATTATCCATAAATAAGAATGAAATCTTGTCATTTCCAGGAAAGTCAATGGAACTGGAAGACATCAGGTTTAGTGAAATAAACCAGACACAAAAAGACAAGTATCACACGTTTTCTTTCATAAATGAAACCTTAAAAAAGAAGGGGGAAAAAAACCCTGAAAGTAGAAGAACGGCTATCTGGGAAAGGGAAGGAAAAGTGGGGAGGGGAGCAAGAAAGTGTAGAAGGAAGGTGGACATGATCAAGGCAGGATATATGCACATACATAAATGTTTCAGTAAAACCCATTATTTGTGCAATTAATATATTAATTATTATGATAAAAATAACTTAGTAAAGATCATGTCAAACTTTAAAACAATATTTTTGTGAAAAAACATAATATATGCTGAATATAGCAGTCTTTGCAAGCATGCAACAATTTATCTCATCTAAAATACTTTAAACAGAAATTTTAGTCATACAACAAAAACTTTGGAATATATGGGTTTCAGCAAGGATTTATATCATATTTTATATAGAAATTTAAAATATTTATTGTAGGACCTGACCTATCACTTTCTGTCTTTGTTATGCTTTGGGGGCAAGGTATATAGTGAGCTCCTAGGCATCTGAGTATATGTTCATTTATGAAGGTTTTCATAACAGTATACTTCAATTTTGATAAAAATATAAGTCAGTGGGTGTGCAACTGACAGGAAAGAAAATCTAACAGCATATACCAAGACTCCCCAGAACTCATGAATAGTAAAAAAGTAAAATCAGAACAAATTTATAACTACTCAATCCAGAATTAATTTACTCTCATTAACTTTACTCAAGTATTAGAGGAATAGCAATTGTCATTTAATTGCAGTAGGGATGTTCAGTTAAATAGACCAAAAAAAAAAAAAAAAAAAGGTGCATAGAGTATAAAAATGCTTAAAGGAGTCCAAAGTAGATCCTCTTTTGTACTTTCAATTGCTTCCCAAAACATATGGATTCTTTTACCAAGGAGAAAACGAGACCTTGTTTTCTGATGTACAAATTTGATTTTTTAACCCAGAAATGAAACAATGGCTGCACAAGTCTCTTGTTTAGGCATACCACTCCAACTAAGTTTTTCCAAGAGCCCTGATAGGTTATCTTCTATGTATACATTTCACAAGCATTACCATTTATCCAATATCCTCAGTCACACAAAGGACAAAGAAAAGTTTCCAGTCTTTTTCTATTCTTTCTATAAGCAAAAGGATTAAATTTAATGATACCATTCGCCGATTCTTCAAAAGACAACAAATACTACCCTAGAATGCAATTATATTTATGAATTAACTATCCTACTTTTGACACAAAATTTAATATAACCAAGGACAACCTGAAAGATGGTTCAAATAAATATCTCAATGTTGAAATGTGAGCAATCATCTGTAAGATTAACCAGGCAACTCACAAGCTATAGACTAGCCAGCATATCCTTCAAGAATGATTAAAAATGTATGAAAATTATTAGTATCTACTAATGCCAAGTATAATTTTTCTCTCATTAAGTGAGACTTAAATTTAAATAATGCCCTACCCATCAGTTTTTCTCACAATATTCACCTAAAAAGGTACTTGGAAACTCAAGGGGGAAAAGTACTTCAAAACATCACTGATATGGACTGGTGACATGGCTCAGCAGTAGTATGCTTCAGCAGCATGCACAAGGCCCTGGGTTTGATCTCCAGTGTCACCAAAAAAAAAAAAATCAACTAATATGATTTTAGATAAAACACATTCTAACTACTAAAAGGCCTCATCTTTTATCAATTTTCTCCTCTGTGAAAATAAAGGAAAAAGTGCTTTAAATAACAAAGGAATTAAAAAATAAACTTTTCACATATAATTTTTCAGCAATCATTTTGAAATACATGATCTCCGTGGAAGTACTAGAAGTTAACATTGTCAAAGAAATTCTTTTTCCTTTTTAATGTGTTAGAAAAAGTAGTTAAGCAGTATTATGTACCAATCTGTTCTAGAACATTATATACATTAATTCATTTAACCATAATATTAACTATAAGATTACTAAAATTATCCCCATTTTACATATGGAGAAATGTAGACAGTGAAAATTAAAACACACACAGAGACACACAGATTATAGCAAGTAAGCAGAGGAGCCACTGAGACTGAAGCAGTAGAACACCCTGATTCATATTCTCAAACACTACATAATAACACATAACTTCCCTCAATAAATATGTACTGGTCGGAAGACATGATAGTTGTTCTTTCTTCTATGAGTTATAAAAATCAATGACTGAGAAGCACAACCTTTTTGTATTTACCTAGACAGAACTGGTATTTCCTATACTAATGATCTCACAGCCTTCATATCTCTTTAATAAACATATCCCTAATTGTTTCTAATTAATTTAAGTACAAGGTTATGAACATCCTAGAGAAGAAAGGATATTTTGCTGTTTGACAATAAGACAGAAAAAGGAAGGTGGCTTTAAAAAAAAAAAAGTCACTCTAGGTTATACACAAGGGAGGGAGAACAAAACTTTTTTTTTGAGACACAAATCTTATTAAATACTTAGTATATTTTGCAAATGTAATTAAACACTTCAAAATGTATGTGACCAAACTGGAACACAGCTCAAGTAGTATTTTTGGCTAACCTCTATTAAGAGTTAAGATTTGATTAGAAACTACAATTGCTATACTTGTCTTATTTGATGCCCAGGAGAGTCTCATGAACTGGTATTGTTCTATCCATTTTACAAGAGGAAATAGATTCCAAAATGTCAATAAATATACCTGAGATCACACAGTTAGGGAGGCTGGCCATTTCCAAAGTCTACAAAATTAAGACTATTTATTCATAGCTTTCTCCTGAGAGTAGATTTTTTTTTAAAAGAGAATTTTTTAAATTCTAATTTGTTATGTATGACAGCAGAATGCATTACAATTCATATTACACATATAGAGCACAATTTTTCATATCTCTGGTTGTACACAAAGTAGAGTCACATCATTCCTCTTCATACATGTACTTAGGATAACGATGTCCATCTCATTACATCGTCTTTCTTACCCCCATACCCCTTCTCTTTACCTCCCTCCCCTTTGCTCTATCTAGAGTTCATCTAATCCACCCATACTCCCCCCACAACCCCATTATGAATCAGCATCCTTATATCAGAGAAAACATTTGGCATTTGTTTTTTGGGGATTGGCTAACTTCACTTAGCATTATATCTGAGTGTAGATTTGAGAAATGAAATTTGTTAAGTTACAAAGGCATGACAGAGACAGCCCATAAGAATATCCAATCCAGGGAGTAAGATCAAAGACAGGATCAGGATCCAATTTCATTTTGCTCCAAAGCAGATTTTCCAAATGTGCTCTGAGAAATTTTTACAGGGGGTCTTGAGATCAAAATAATTTTTACAATACTAAAAAGTTATTTGCTCTTTCTACACTTATCTCACAAATGTACAGTTTTTATAGAGACTAAATTTCACAGAATACTGTAATAGATTAAAATGCAAAAATGTGCATTAAGATGTGAGAATCCATCTGTTTTCAAGTAAGCTACACATTAAAGGAGATCTGCAAGTATGTAATATAATGCATCTCTTCTCATATTATTTAAGTTATTTTTTCATTTAAAAATGTGTTAACAAAAAAAACGGGGGAGATGTTGAGAGCCACAGCCGAAGGGGCCCCAGCAAACTTCCAGCTGCCAGCTGATGATTGGCTCACAGCAGCCCCAGCAAACTTCTAGCTGCCAACTGATTGGCTCCTCTGGGGTGATGCTCAGTGGGTTGTTTCCCCGCCCTTTCAGACCACGGAGCTGCTCATTGGGGGACGTTTTTTGGCTCCGCCCACGCGACCCAGCCAATCAGCCTCAAGAGCAGAAGGAGTGGGGGAGGTTGAGAGGCTTGTGGGAAGCCAGTGGTGGCAGTTGGGCTCTGAAGGTTTTCCTCAAGAGCTGTGTGGTTTGGCCTGTGTTCTAAAAATAAAGTTCGTTTCTTTTGACAAGTGGCTCCTGAATTGTGCCCAGCCAGACTGTGGCATTTAATGTTTTCTATTTTAAATAAATTACAATTACTTACCATTTAAAATGTTTTCATATATATAATAATAAATATATGCAAATATAACCCACCTAAATGAAAAGTCTCAAGAGTTTTCCATGAATATTTGATTATAAAGAGAAGGCTGAAAACCCATTCTCTTAAACCTATTCCCAACCAATCTTCAAATCTACAATCTGGTCTTCTACATTGATTTACTCACCAGGATTAAGTGGCCTATATAAATCGAAACTTCTGGGTTTTACCATATTATTTATTTGTTAAGGATGCTTTTTTTAAAAAAAATATCCCTTACCCCATCACATCACTAATATCTCCCCCAAAATTTGTTATATTAAGCCAATTATTTCAATTATTTCTTGTTCTACATTTTTAATTAACACTATACTTTATTCTCTAGTTAGAATAGTTTCTATAGTTCTACATCCCTCAAAATAAACTAAAAAGTTATATCAAATCTATAAAACTGAAGGCTCTGCCTGACTCATGATAATCCCATTGATGTAAAGATATCATATAGAGTAAAGCTAATCATTTGCTCTTTTTTAATATGTGAAATCTTTTTATCTTAAAATTTGTATTGGTGCATTATAATCATACATAATAGTGACATTCACTATTACATATTTGTACATGAATACAATAGAACAATAAAACTTGATTAATTTCATTTCTCAGTACCTCCTTTTTTCCTCCCTCCTCTACCCTTTTTTTTGGTTTTGTTTTTGGTACTGGGGATTGTGCTCAGGGGCACTCGACCACTAAGCAACATCCCCAGCCCTATTTTGTATTTTATTTAAAGACAGGGTCTCACTGAGTTGCTTAGTGCCACCCAGTTGCTGAGGCTGGCTTTGAATTCTTGATCCTCCTGCCTCAGCCTCCCAAGCTGCTGGGATTACAGTCGTGCACCACCATGCCCAGCCTCATTTACCCTTTTAATCAATCATAATTCCAACAATAAGAAATTAAAACAGCAATTTGGGACCTAATTTTAGTAGGAAAAATTAAGTAATAACACATACATTTACATATTTAAAAGGCCACATTCTTATAGTTACTATAAGTCATTCTGCAATTTATGACACAATAACGATTTATTACATTTTTAGAAAACTAATACTATAAAGCCTTTGTAAGACAAATTCTACTGGATAGGGGCCAACTTGCCTTGGCAACAGTGGAAGTCTTGGCAACATATTAAAAATGCCAGCACTCTTCAACCTTCTGGTAAAGTTTTTCTCTGAGGAAAGAAAAGGCTATTAAGAAAAAGATCACTCTTACATGATTAATTTTGAAGATTGAAAATACCGGAGAAAAAGAGTCTCCCCAAAACTGACCTTAAAACTATAAAATTACCATCACCTTAGGAAAAACTTTGTGGTGATTGTATTTTTGGGGGGACACCTTAATCGTCTACCACATTAGTTGCTAAGTGGAAAATTAGAAATTGCTCACATACCAATTCTAATATGACGGAACAAAACAACAAGTCAATTAACAAAGCATACCCCATTTTCTTTATAAGATCTATAGTAATCAAAACAATAAGAAGAAAATTTATACCTAACTCCATAGCCACAACTTTGGTTTTTTCCCAAAGGTTTTCACTTTTACTCGTAGGATTTTTCTATTGTAATACTTCCACTTATTTAGGAAATATCAGCATATTACAAGTAGAAAAATTAAAGTACTGGATTAAATTAATATAAATAAAAAGATGGTAAAATATGCAATATATGCATTACAAATGACAGATCTTTTAAATATTCAAAGATAGGTTTCTCATGAGGACGTAGAAAAACATTTAAAAACAGTGATTCTTGAATTAACTAAAATTCTCATCAACAGAATATTTTTGGTTATCTGAATTCTCCACTAAGTGGAATTAAATAGACTCCAGTTAATGAAAGACTGGCTATCTGGGCCTAGATTCTCCATTATTACTCACTACCTGTTCGGTCTTGAACCTCAAAAGCTGAGAGGTAACATATTTCTACATTTAGTTAATACCATGGTGAAATGTTAATTACATACTACTTTGACACTAGTGTTGAAGGGTTTACAGCCTACAGGAAGTCCACTTTGTGTAACAAAAATTGAGAGTAAGTTTTAGAGTAAGCCTAAACTAGGTTCAAATCCTGATTCCCTCATTTGGACATTGGTGAGAATAAGAAGTCTGACACTTAGAAAGCCATGCTCAGTTTTTTTTTTTCAAGAAGGAATTAACAACTATCTCAAAAGAATGTAACATCTAAATTAGAATTGATGTATTGTGGCTAGCACGAGGTGAAGCATCCAACAGACATTACTTCCTCTACTATACTTTCAAATAATGAACATCAAATATATGTGCTGTATGTAAAACTGCAGGCTACACACCACTGACCATCTCTCTTCCCCATCACAGTCAAAATGAGATAAACTTTTGTGGGGTAACATGTGAGCCAAGTTCGTAAAATTATTAGTACAAAAATATTCTCAATTTTAAATAACTTCCACGATGCTAAATGCATTTATGAATGTCAAAATTAACCCCACTATTATGTATAAACTAAAAAAATAGATTTAAAAAACCTACAAACAGAATTTCCCAATATATAATACCTATGTTAATAACATCATAACCGATTTAACATTTGTACACACTCAACATCTGTACACACTCAAAAAAACTGTTAAAGGAAAATTCATCACTGGAGCCAAATGATCTTTTTCCACTTAGGCATATAAGGCCTATGTGCTGACCCTGTTACTTTTCAGCCCTATCTTTAGAGATCACATACCCAATAAGTACTTTCATTGTCTCAGTGAAATTATTTGTAACTTCCATTCCTTTAAGGTGTTTTGTTCAGGCCTCTCTGCTTTACACAAGCATATCCCTCTACCCAGAACCACTAGGTCCTCCCATTCTTCATCCCATGCTCTGTCCTCCTGGCAAATTCTTATTCTTTCTTTATAATTCTATTTTAAAACCCCTTCATCCCAAAAAACATGGCCAGAGACCTCAAAGCCCTGTGAAAACCAGGTAGAGGAAGGACAAATTTACTTCTCCACAGAAGTAAAAATAACTTCAGACAGGCTTAATACTGGTCAAGTAGTAAGTTTAAGGGTAAGTAAGCAGAACATGTGAGAATATTCTTCAGAAAGAAAGGAAGTGGCACAACAAAGCAGCTTTGCTATAGTTACTCCACAGGCAGGGAGCAGGGGAAAGGTAAATGTACTTCTGACTATTTCAGTGTATAGTCAGATGGCAACATTTTGGTTAATGATGAGACTGCACATACAACAGTGATCCCATAAGATTACAATGGAGCTGAAAAATTCCTACCACCTAGAGACATCAAAGTGCAACCCATCACTTATATATTTGTGGTGATGTGAGTATGAGTGAATCTACTGTAATGCCAGTCATAAAAAAAAACCACAAATATATTCAATTATGTGTAGTACACATTACTTGATAATGATTTTGAACAATTATGTTACTGTCTATGTATTTGCTATGCTGTACTTTTCACTGTTAGAGTATATTCCTTCTACTTATATGCAAAATGCTTACTATAAAATAATATGCCACATTTATGCTAGTAGCAACCTCAAACATCTTGTTTGCCACATCTCAATTGTGTGGCAAAAAGCCATGTTGAGTGACTGACCTATAATATCCAGACTCGTATAAGCACATTATCATATCTGCATAATGAAGACTCCGAATGCTACATTTTGCAGAATGTGTCCCCATCATTTACTGAAGCAGAACTGTATATGCTTATCTATCCCAATCTTGACTTACCTAAGGCTTTCTCCACATCTAAACATTGACATCAGCACTGCTGAACAGTCACATAACAAAGCAGTTTTGATCAACAAACCTAAATGAGTGTCAACACTGATTAACAATCTTACTACATTTCTCAGCTAAGCTTGATCTCCCACTCTCTCCAATGCTCACTTCAAACCATATCCAATAACATACATAATAATCTCTTCCCCACCTATCACAACTGCATTTGTACATATTTGTAAACAATTGATATTAAAGACAGAAACCTGCAAGCAGAAATTTCCTCAACTAACCTACACCAATATAACTACCCTATATTCTTACCTATCCTTCCCAATTTTATAGGAGTTTGACCACTCCCACATCAGCCTTAAAAACATTTCCTTGACTTCCCTATAACAATATACTGGTTTTCTTTCAACCTCTGGCCATTCCTTTTCAGGTTTATTCCACTCTTGCCCTACCCCCAGACACCCCCACACACACAAATACATAACAGTGTGACCATTAAGAACTTAAAAGTCCCAAGCATTTTTCATATTATTTGTTTCCTTCATAGGCAAGCTCATTCAGACATGACTTCAGTATTCTGTCTCCCAGATTTCTCTCTCTGACCCTGACCTCTTCACTGGGCTGAAGACTCATATCCATCTGTGTCTGCTTGGGTGTTTTAGATACCTTAACTATTAAAGTTAGGCCTGATTCCTCAGGTGAAAAAATTCAAAGTCAAACCACTCACCAAGAAAATGTATTGTCTTTATAGATGTGCCCAGGAATTAGACGTTTTATAAATACATTTTGAGTGAGCACTGAGAACTGAAACTGTCTACCCTGAGTTTACAGTCTACAATAACTATCACTATTCATCTGTCTTCAACAAATGACTTTACTATTCCAGGAAAATATTGTGAAGTAGATAAGAGTTCCAAATAACTTCATTGTTCATTTCAGGAACTTCCAGAAAAACCCATACAAACCAAATCAGAATATTCATTTTTTTAATAAACAACGGGTAAATGACTGTTCACTTTCCAAGACTGAAAATCTTACCTTAAAACCTTTGCCTTGCTAAGTCTGTCAATCCTAAACTATTACATCATGAACCTTACTCTAATTCCAAATGTTATGGTTTGGATTTGGAAAGTCTCATGTGTTCAGAGGTAGGGCTTTGGGAAATGATTGGATCATGAGGGCTCTGACCTTATTAGTGGATTAATCCACTGATGGCTGAATGGACTCCTGGTAGGTGGGACCTATTTGGAGGAAACAGGTTAATGGGGAAGGGGATGCTCTTTGAGTGTTTATCTTCTCTCCAGCTCCCCCCCTTCCTTCGTCCCTTCCAACTTCCTGGCTGCCATCAGCTGAGCAACTTTCCTCTGCTACACACTTCTGCCATGAGATTGTTCCTCACCTCAGGTCCAAAGCAATAGAGCCAGCAGATCACATTCTGGTCACAGAGATAAAAAGCTAACAGTAATCAAGTCTTACATTGAAATGCTAGACTCCAACCCCTCAATATAATACCCCAACTTTGCTGTCCCTTTCCACTACACTATACTTTTCACCACAACACCCCTTACCCCCCTGCAGATGCTACCAACTCTGGAAATGTGAACTCTCCTTTGTTGCTAAAAGCTAGAAACTCAACAGGTGATTTCTGGTGATCATTCCATAGCCCTACCAGATACCATTTCAAATGTCTATTAAAAATTCAGTTCAGCAATACTAGACTCATAACAGTGTGGGGGAAATATTCATTCTACATTAGGCAGTATCCATTGACACTACTGATATCCCAGTTTCTCAATAATACAACTAACTGGTTCACTCATTATATTCTGAATGACAAATAAAGAGGTTACAAATATCACAGAGGTCAAAGTATCACTGAGGAGTTCTAAGGAAGGTAAGAAATAGATCACAGATAAACTTAATAATCTAAGCAAGAATCATATGAGAAACAGAATGGGGAAAGTTGAATATATGAATAATCCACAATACTATGAAAAATATTATAAAATATATTACAATTTAAGAGTGAAAAGAAACTTCCATAAGGAGAAAATGTTTGGGCATTTCTTTTACTAGAAATCACTTAAAACACAAAGACCAAGGCATGCTTATGTAAGAGTAATTTGAAAGAAAAGGTAAAGCATTTAAAATGCCCCAAAGAGGGCTGAAGTCGTGGCTTAGTGGTTGAGTGCTTGCCTAGCATGTGTGAGGCACTGGGCTCGATCCTCAGCACCACATAAAAATAAATAAAATAAATGTTTCCATCTACAACTAAAGAAAAATTTAAAAAAATAAAAATAAAAATAAAATGCCCCAAAGATAGGGAGGATTAAAACATCCCAATTTTAAGATTCAGTGAAAAAGAACACATGTTCTTTCATGGAAGAATAATATGTATGCATTCCCTTAAAATCTTACTATAATAAAGCCTTTTGTAACTATATTTTAAAATCCAGAAACATAAAAGGGAAAATTATACAATGGTATAAAAGAAAAACAAAGTTTTGCATTAAAGAAAACTATAAACAACCTAAAAAACCCACATCATACATAATGAGCTTATCTCCTTATAGAGAACTCGTAAAGCCAAGAAAAAAAAGACCAATGACCTAATAGAAAAACAAAGGTCATGAGAGTTCAATGGGAAAAAAATTAAATGTCCGCTGGACATATGAAAAAATACCTAACATCACTGATAAAGAGAGAAACACAACAGCCTCAATTACACCAGTTCTCATCTATCAAACTGACAAAACTTCTAAGTCTGACAACATATTCAGCAGGCAACACTATGGAAAAATGCTTCATATACTTTCAGGTAACAGCATGGCAATCTGGCAGTATCTAGCACAGTGACAGAAGCATTTATCTTATTTTAAATAAGCTTTTATTTTAGAATTTTTTAAGTTTATATAAAAATTGTAAATTGTACCAGATTCTTCTATTTCACACATCCAGTTTTTACTATTAAGATCTTACAATAGTATGGTACCCTTGTTATAATTAATGAACAAATACTAATGCATTATTATTTACTCAAGTCCATTCTTTATTTAGATTTCCTTAGTTTTTACCTAATATACTATTTCTGCTTCCAAGCCCTATCCAGTTTACCACATTATATTGTAATAATCATGTCTTCTTAGGTTACTCTTGGCTGTAACAGTCTCTCTAAGACTTCCCTGTTTTTGATGACCTTGACAGTTTTGAGGAGTAATATACAAATATTTTGTACAAAGCCCCTCAACTGGGATTTGTTTCATGTTTTTTTTTTTTTTCATAATTAGACTGGGGTTATGGTTTTGGGGAAGGAAGACCACAGAAGTAAAGTGTCACTCTCATCACATCATGCTATCAATATGATTTATCACTGTTAATGCTAACTTTAATCACATGATTGAGGTGACCATTTCTCCCAAGTCAAGTTATTCTTTTCCCAATTTTCCATACTGTACTATTTTGAAAAAAGTTACACAGTATAGGGTATACCTCCTTGAGAACTGAATAGCGACATGAATCATTAATTCTTCTGCACAAAAGATTCATTTACTCTTTCCCATTTATTTAGTTGACCATTTATTTTTATCAGTATAAACTCATGAATAATATTTTATGCTTTGGTTATAATTCAATACTACTTCATTTTGTTGCACAAATTTCCCCAGTATTGGTCACTGGAAATTCTTTCACTGAGCTATGTCCCTTCAACAAAGCCCACTCACTTTTATTGTTTGGTATTCCTTATATTTCAGCATTATAATATGCTCCAGGTTTGCCTTTTATTTGTATTTTCTGCCCCAATCCTAAAACCAGCCATTTCTCCAAGGAGGACTTTTTATAGGAAAATGGCATTAGAAACTAAGATCTGGGTACTAGATATGCTCATTGCTACTAAGTCATTGCTTCTAGGTCCTTTCAAGTTCACACAGCAAGAAAATGACCCAGTGACCCTGGTTCTCAAAATCAAAACGATACATTCACTTGTACAAGTAGGAAAAAAAAATACATACATACATATATATATATATCTCTCGTTTGTTTCATATTCATTTGACACTGTAGAGGCAAAAGATAGGAAACAACTAAAGTGTCCACATAGGATCAAGTGACTAGACTATGCTACATCCACATAATGAAATACTACACAGATCTTTAAAGATCAAAATCTTTGTCTAGTTATGGAAAGAGCTCCAAAATAAAATATACATTTGTTTATATTTGCAAAAAGAAACAGGAAAGATAAATAGGATACTAAAAGAAATGTTTACCTATAAAAGGTATGGGAAGAAAACAAAGAGGAAGAGAACAAAGAGGAAACAAGACTTTTCTGTATCCCCCTATATACTGATTTACTGATTTAAAAATATTTTTTAAAAATTAGGTTGAATTTTTTTAAATAACTTAAAATGCCTACCAAAATAGAAGAATCTGAAGAGTTCAAATACTAAGGAAAGGGGAAAAAATTCATTTCTGAAGAGTAAATACTATGAGACAAGGAAATCTGATTTAAGAGCTATTATGCACTGGAGCTGGGGTTGTGGCTCAGCGGTAAAGCGCTCGCCTAGTATGTGCGAGGTGCTGGGTTCGATCCTCTGTACCACATAAAAATAAATAAAATAAAGATAATGTGTCCAACTACAACTAAAAAATAAAAATAAAAAAGGAACTATTATGTACCAAAAAATTACTTGTAAATTTTAGTACAACAGAGTGTTTCAAGTCAAACTCAGTTGAATTTAATGTACTGAGATGCACTACAGTTGCTAAAATGAGCCTATTCATAGAACCTGTACCTAACTTAGTAACTATTTAAATGGAGAGTGTTATATGATCTCATATTTAGCAGGGAGTTTAAGGAACTGCAAAATCATTTCTAAAGGTATAGTTAATAGATGTATTCTTGATTATAAAATGTGCTGATATTTATAATTAAATAGAAGGGTTTATCATTTTTGCATTTTGTAAATCTACTATTTATATTTCTGATTTCCCCCAACAAAATGGGGAAAATGATTTCTAACATATAGAAACATGTCCTTATTGAGAGATAAAAATGGCAAAGGGTTTGCAAATTAAACACATTTTTCCAAGTGTTCCTAAGAGATGTTAAAAACAATTTTCATCTCTCTGAGGTGAACCAAACTAGAAAAAAGAGGGGGAGAGGTAGTAAGCTCTTCATCAGGAAGCAACCCTTTGAGGCTATTTCTGAAATGTTAACATATCACAAAAGGACATCCATTCAACTTTCAGAAGCAGCTCATTTGCAATTATGCACAAAACTTTCCAAAATAGTTCATTATAGAAACATGATATTCTGCCTAAAAAATGTTCGATATGCAGCTCAATTCTATAGATTAAAAAACTCTTAAACTCCTTAACTGGGATATCTCTTTCTTTGACCTCATTGCCTACCACTACTACCTACACAGCAACCTTATTTCTTTACATGTACCACATGGAACTATTCATTAGATGGAAAATAACAAAAAATATTTTTAAAGAAATGTAAATCTTTTTTCATACCTCCCTGTTACAGCTTTTTAATTCTAGGAAGTGTTTCTCTACTCACAAAGCTTTAGCATTACCTCCTCTAAGAAACAGACCTAACATCTTAGGCAAAATGTCATTTTCTCCTTTCTTCATAACCACAAGTTCATCTTTGATGGTAAGACAAACTGATAAAATCTCTAATACACTACCTAATCTTTTACTGAGATGCTCTAACTGGTATAATCTGGACAATGGTTAAGAACAAGTCTATTCCAATTCCTGATGCAACTCTTATAGACACGCTGACGTATCTAAGGTTCAAGTTTTATAGTAGAGAGGTAGTTTTGAAGAAACAATGAGAGACAGAGCTGAAAGAGCCAACTGCAATTTTCCTCCCATACCCAATTTTTTATCTTAATTCTACATGTTTTTTTGCACACCACTTATAAAAGTAGAATTTAAAAACATATAAGAATATCAAACTGTTGGGGGAAATAATAATATATATTATAAAGCACCAATAATAAAAAACAACCTGAAAGGAGTATGTAAATAGGCAACTGAATAAAAAAATATGATTTTTAATAAAATTATACATAACTATTTGCTCTGAAATGAAGAAAATATCATTTAATAATTTTTTTAAAAAGAAGAAACTACAAAGATTCAAAGAATATTAA
Organism: Marmota flaviventris; assembly: GCF_047511675.1. Lineage (NCBI taxonomy): Eukaryota > Metazoa > Chordata > Mammalia > Rodentia > Sciuridae > Marmota > Marmota flaviventris. The sequence goes on along the minus strand of NC_092500.1, from coordinate 24,204,077 downwards.
TAGTCTCCTTAGAAATTTGAAGTGAAAATACAAAGGTGGTGGAACCAATCAAAGAAATTCAAATACAAGTTATGGCATTCTTTCTACAAACCAATTATCAAAACCAAGTATTTTAAATATTGTAATACTAAAAATAGATGTGGTATATTGTTAGTGGTACTGGGACTAATGGCAATCCCAAAAAAAAGTTCATAGACTTTGATTTGAGAATTGCACTTCTGGGCATCTACTCTAAGGAAGTGAACATCAAAGTGGAGAGACAGGGAAGGAGGTATCACATGCTCAAAAATGTCACAGAATAATTTAAAATAGAAAAATATGAAAAATAATAATTTACATCAAACACTATAAAACAATTAAACCTTTTTGATGGACTGACAAAAAAAACCCTAAAATGATAGCCATAAAAATTAATTGGGGGGGCTGGGGTTGTGGCTCAGCGTGTGCAAGGCCCTGGGTTCGATCCTCAGCACTACATAAAAATAAAAAAACAAAATAAGGGTATTGTGTTTAACTAAAAAAATGAAAGATTTTTAAAAAATAATTGGTATTTTTAAAAAATTCTTACATTAAATCATAAAAATTATCTTAAACAAAAAGTACCTTTAAAAAACTATTTATTAAAAAAAGACAAGGAAATATCTGATGATAATGACTGCATCAGGGAATTTAGATTCTCTAATTTCTACATTGTCATATATTTTTAAAATAACTTTCAAAACATAATAATAGAGTCAGACAGAAAACAGTAAGATTCTGAGAAGAAATAAACTAAAAGACTATGACAAAACCATTCACTAAAAGGATAAAAATATTAAAAGATTCTCCCCCCAAAAAAACTGATAAAACTAGAAAGTTCAAAGTAGAATTAAAAAGGGAAGAAAATATAAGATGTTAACATAGAATGAAGGAAAATTTAAATCACTTTGCCTTCACTTTAGTTTATATGAGTGGATCTTTCCTTAACACTATGCTAAAACCTAAGAACAGCTTTTCTAAAACTCTAGAACCCATTAAGAATCACATAGAACATTAGAAACCCAAACCCAGAGACTGACTGAGTTGTTCTGTGCTTGAAATTACACAGACACACTTAGAGATACACACACATAGACAGACAGACACACACACACACATACACATACTTAGTTTTTGTTATTGCTGTTGTTTTTTTAATCACACTTTTGAAATTCAGGGCAGGGCCACTCACTGACTTAGAAGAACAAAATATCATAAATGATAATATAAGATAATGAATAATAAACATCCAAGCAGATTTTTTTAGACAAAGAATAAAATGCAACAACAGTTTCTTCTTTTAAGTAAGTTTTATGACCAGTTATTCTACTTTAATTTTAAAAAACTTAAGTTACACATAAGAGTCATTAACAAAGAATGAATATTCTTTAGACTATTTAGATGTCAAACAATGGTAGAAGCACAGATCTAAACAAGGGAAATGGAACATGGGCAAATGGTTAAGAGAAAAATTTTACTGGCCCTAAGAAACAGCTTATCAATGTACTTACTGAAAAAGTAAGGCTTCTTTATTCTTAATGGCCATTAGTTAAGAAACAACAATGAGGGAGTCAGGGATATAGCTCAGTGGTAGAGTACTTGTCTAGAATACATAAGGCCCTGTGTTCAATTCCCAGCACCCCTAAAAAATAAAGAAAAGAAACAATAATGAATACCCTCGATTATTTTGTCCTCACCCGCACCTCTTCCCCCAATATACATGAAGGACACACCGTATATCCATTAGTAATACCACTACAGGAGTGAATTCTCAAATTGAGTGGGTGGAGAGGTATATTGGAAAATTCAGGAGGTATGAATAGTTTAAAAAGCCAGAGAGATGATTTTGATTCAACAGTCCCTGTGAATCACTAATTTAGACATTCATCAACCTGAAGGAAAAGATTGGTTAAATAAATTTACTAACATTATCAATAATTCTTCTAATTATATAAAGAATAACAAAAATAATTGCTAACTGTGAGTGCTCACTAGGTGCAATACTTTGCAAATTGCTTTACATCCATTATTTCAAATTCCCAGAACACTATCAAATAGGTTTTCTGTTCTTTCCCAATCTGACCTTAAAGAGTTAACTATCTCATAATCCCATAATCATGTTACTACTCAAGTAGTCTTTATGATATAAAAAATGAAAACATATTCTAGACTATATTAAATAGAAACTTGAGTTGTAGATTTTTTCCCCAAAAATGATACCTAACATAAATGTTTCAGTCATTTTATAGCTTCCTGGGGGGTGAAGGTGGAAATCAGAGAGAAAAGAAAGTTTAAATAATAAGAATATATACTGAAAAGGGAAAGGTCAGCAAAAACATATGCTGACTAATTTATTACAAAATACAATGCTGACTCTACTCTTTCTGAAAAGATAAATGTAGGTAAATCATGATTTCAAAAATTTAACTATTATAAAAAACTTTCCATGTATTATGACCATATAATAAGTTGAAGGATTTAAAAAAGCACTAAATCTCATAAACTATGAAAATTCATTTTTAAAAGTCATATTTCAAATACATTGTTATGATTTATAATTAGGTGTCTTCCAAAAGCTCATTTGTGAGACAATGCAAGAAAGTTTAGAGGCGAAACTGGGCTAGGACAGCCTTAACCTAATCAATGCATTAATCGCTAATAGGGGTTGCCTGGGTAGTAAGTAACTATAGGCAGTAAGGATATAACTGGAGGAGGTAGGTCACTGAGGGCAGGCCCTTGGGGTATATATTTCGTCCCTCTCTCTGCTTCCTGGTGTGATGTTCTGAGCTGCTTTCCTCTGCCACAATCTTCCACCATGATGTTCTGCCTCACCTCCAGCCTAGAACAAAGGAGTCAACCATATATGGACTAAGACCTCTGAAACCATGATCCCCCAAGTAAAATTTTCCTCCTCTAATTGTTCTTGTGAGGTCTTTTGGTCAAAGAAATTAAAAAGCTGACTAAAACACACTGTTACCAAGGCATAATCTCTGATTTCTAAAGTAAGTTTATTAATATAATACTAAAGCAAAAGTAAAATTTAAAACTCACTTTTTAAAGTCTTTAATTTTAAAAGTAAACCATAAAATAGTTTTGAACTAACTATAGTAAGTCTATTGAAAAGCAAACTCCTAGTCAACTGTATACATAAACTATCAAGGTAGCAGAAATGACATTAAACGTACTACTCAATCCTCTGAGGACAATTCTGCACTTTACTTTTGTAAATGTATTTAAGTCTAGTACTGCAAAAATACCTGAATTTTATTAGAGATAAAATATTCTCCGTTAAATCAAATTTTACTATTGATATTTACCAATGCTTGACCTTTAAAAATTGACCTTTAAGGGGCTGAGGTTGTGGCTCAGTGGTAGAGTGCATGCCTAGCATGTGAGGCACTGGGTTTGATCCCCAGCATCACATAAAAATAAACAAACAAAATAAAGGTATTCTGTTCATCTACAACTAAAAATTTTAAAAAAGCATTTTCTTTACATATAATAAATAATGTAATGCTATATATATTTCAATCTGTCTAAAAGACAATAATCTTTGAAGGCTACATCACTTTCCTATTTTCACTAACAAGTTAGTACAGACTACATGTAATTAACAAGTCTCAATAATGGCAAATTACTGTCCAAATTGGCTTCTAGATTACTCTCAACCAACTATCATTAACATTGTATAGCTCCAATATTCAAAACCTTTGTTGACTTTTTTATTTTCTACTGTATCAAAATTTACTTTTGAGTCGGGTGCAATGGTGCACACCTGTAATCCCAGCAATTCTGGAAGCTGGAGGTAGGAAGATTGTGAGTGCAAAGCCAGTCTCAGCAACTTAGTGAGGCTCTAATTAACTCAGTACCCTGTCTCTAAATAAAATATAAAAAAAGGGCTGGGGATGTGGCTCAGGGTTAAGCACCCCTAGGCTCAATCCCTGGTACTAATGAATGAAAGAAATAAAAATTTACTTTTGACTGCTTCTAGGCCATGACTACTCTGACTCTAATTTACTAATCAATAATGAAGCAATCAATGTTGCTTCTCCTAATCCCAGTATTAAACAATATATAATATGGGGAGAGTACAGGAAAAAAAAGCAGTCCCTCTGGAGCACAATGTCAGTCAAATGAGGGAGAGTTTTGAAAATGACATTTGACCTCAAAAATAAAAACTTCTCTCCAAGGAAATGTCACAGCATTGTAATTTCAACATATCAATCTCTTTATCTTTGAATTACAACACCTACCAGTGTCTAGTACACATTCCCATTCTCCTCTGATCTCTTTTTTTTAGTACTAAAAAACACACATATTAACTATAGAAGACTATCTCAGTTTAGAATAATAAGAACTTCCATGTTGTTAACTGGTAATTTCTCACAAATTTATTAATTTTATCAACTTTTGTATTATTGAACATTAACACATACTAAAAATAATGTCATCAATTAAAAATATAGCTGGATTAAATATATGACATGAGAAGACAAAGTTAATAACTAACCTAGAATAGAGGGAAAGAATAATTATCTTTGGGTACTTTTCCCATATTTTACAAACATACAAACAAAATTTAGAAAATTCTTGAAAGTATTTAAACTATCTGTAAAAAGAAACAAGAATGTGTTACTAAAATATAAACAAAGCAATTTTTATATTAAATTAATATTTATGGCAACAAAAAAAAGCAAGTTTCTTTTCACTCTTTCTCAGGTTAAAGAACCATCTTCAGGAAATAACATTTTCTGTTCTTTAAATGTGAGCACGAGATAAGAGATATATATATATATTAACAGTAGTAATTTGCTATTTTTATGTCATAAGGATCAGTTTGATAGAAAAAGTCATGACAAGAAATGAATAATTTGGTCTCATTTCAATTTAATCGTATATAGTCACATATGAATGAAAACGTGTTCAAAATATATGCCTTACTTACAATAAGCAATACCAATACTAAAAGCCAATGGGTACCTGTGCGTATAAAATTTATCTGCCTTTAGGAAAATTTTTCACCCACTAATGGAGCAACCTATATAGCATATGCATCTGGATTGCTTTGGTGGCACATACTCAAATACTGTAAGCTAATTTTAACACATATAAAATCAAAACAAATAAGTAAACACATAAGTAAAATTAAAAAGAAAACAAAGTAGAAATACTTCCATAACAATGCCACTTATTTTTTTGCTTTCCAACATTCATATTCATTTCATCTTATGCATAAAGAACTGATAAATTCATGATTTTAAATAAATATGCAAATATTTTAAATATCTTTTTAGCATCCAATTTGAATTCATTGAGTAATAAACATGTTCTATGTTATACATTTTATATGGCTCCATTTTAAGTAGTAAAAGTAACTTAATTAAGTTTAAATCCAATTTTGATTAGAGTTTCCAATTTACCACTGTTAATAAAGAACAAACATTAATACTGAACTAATTTTTCAGCATTCCATGCGAGGGGAAGCACTAAAGCATAATGGTCTGAATGCTAAAATGGAATCTCAGGATCACTGTAGTGGTAGGCCCCTGGAGACAATTATTTAACCTATAGTCCTTATTTTACTCATCTGAAAACAGGTATAATACCTATATAATGGACTTTTTGTGAAGACTTAACAAAACAATATAGTACCTAGCAGAGGATGTCATTAATGTTAATTTCTTTCACAAAGTTTATGTTATGCACTGAATGTTTAAGTGACCCCCCCCAAATTTCTAAGCCAAGATTCTAATCTCCCAGAGTGAGAGTTCCGGATGTGAACCTCTAGGAGGTAATTAGATTTAGATTAGGTCCTGCAGGTGTGCATTCATAATGAGATTTGTGCCATTACAAGAGGAAAAGAAAAACAGCTCTCCCTCTCTATCATTCCTCCCCTTCACCTATAGGCACCAGAGGAAAGTCCAGGAGACCCATATTAGGAAGGCAGCCCTCTACAAAGCAGGAAACAGGCCTTCACCAAAACTCTAAATTGGCACCCCCATATCAAACTTCTAGATTCCAAATCTGTGAGAAAATATGTTTGTTTTTTAAGCCAACCCACTGTATGGTATCTTGTTATGGCAGCTTGAGTATACTAAGTTAGGTTATTTTAAAATGTATTTTTAAAAAGAGACTTTGGAAAGCAAGATAATTTTCATGTCCTCCCAATATACTTTGGATCTACAAATCTACCTTCTCAAATACAGTATCCACTACCATTAGTTACTGCAGAACACAATAACAACATTATTTGATTTACTGGTAGATGTCTATTGATTTTCCAAGTTGGCCAACAGGGAGAGAAAATAGGGTAGGAACAGAAAGCTACACTCAATACATTTTTCTGGCCCTTGGCAATTCTTCTTTCCAGGTCAATATTTCGCAGACATCAAAAGTAAACACCAACTAACTATACTGTAAGCAAAATAATGACAAAGAATCCACTAATGACAATAAGAATTCTTGAAAGTCAGTCTAGGGCTGGGGCTGTACCTCAGTGGCAGAGAACTTGCCTAGCATGCACCAGGCACTGCGCTCAATCCTCAGCACCAAATAAAAATAAGCAAATAAAATAAAGGCATTCTGTCCATCTACAATTACAAAAAAAAAATTTTTTTTTAAAAAGTCTAGGGGCTGGGGTTGAGGCTCAGAGGCAAAGCACTGGCCTACCATGCATGAGGCACTGGGTTCGATCCTCAGCACCACATAAAAATAAACAAGATATTGTGTTCACCTATAACTAAAAAATAAATATATTTTTTTAAAGTCAGTCTAATCCCTTCTTCCTCTCCACTAGTTCAAAGAAAATGGCAACATTACAGGTTGAATGCTAGTGAACTGTACCAAGTTTTCTGGTGTAAGCAGTTTTTTACTTCATGAATGCTATCTAAAGCACAATTTAAATGCCATAAATTGTTGCTTATGTTCAACATTTAAAATGCAAAATGCCACGATTATTTTATAAAATGGATTCTAAATAACTATTTCCTATTTAAAAGGTTAAGCTGAAATTGCTCACTTAAAATTCAAAAGAACCTAAAATTATTCTTCTTTTCCTTGTAGAAAAGGAGTGAAGGAGTGAGAATTTATGAAGTAGATGATTAAAAAAAAACAAACAAACCAACCCAAGTTGGATTTAACATGTAACAGCTTTTTCCCCCAATGAAGCAACAATTTCATTAAGTAATTATCACAATGAAAGTATAAAAGCTATGTAGAAGAATGCCAGGACATGATGCTATAATTTTATAAAGACTAGGAAATAACAATAAATATTTAAAATATAACATCTTATAAATATTCAGCATTAATAGATAATAACAAAATGGGCAAAATATAGTGTGCACAGATAACTTTTCTAATATTAAGAGACATCATTGTCTTCACTTTTGAATAACTTCCTCAGTTGCCATTATAACTTCTACTGTTCACAATAAAATATTTGTGCTGTTTTTTTCAGTTAGCACTACCTTCATCAATGAAGAGAATGAAGGCAGATATTATTACTGAAAAACACAAGCCTTGACAGAGCAAAGCCAATGATTTTATACTAGCTCTTGCCACCAAAATTCTAGGATGAAACCAGTATCTGAAAATTAAATGTACCAACAGACATACATAAAAATCTGCTTAGTCAATACAGCTATCCCTGTGCTACAAAGTAAAAGAATTTATATTTTCTATATTTTATGAAACTATGACTTATGAGAAAGAGATCACATATATGGAGGTATCACAGACATTGAATCAATTCTTCTAAGTTCATCTTTCCTTACTATGTATCTCTTTTCTTTTGTCTTTCTGGTAAACAGAACACATATGACAGTCTACATTATTTTAAATAGCCAACACTGACAGTTACTTTGTTTGGCCTGAACCAAGGATGAGAATAAATTATACACTTATAAAAGCTTATTTTAGTCATAGGCAAATTAAGATATTAACAATGCTTTAATTTTACGTTTACTTTTTTCCTAATTATAAAAGTAATGTGAAAATTTATAAAAATACAGAGGAAAAAAATGAACTGCCAATAACTTCTACCATCCAGAAACTTTCCTTGTCTTTTTGGTATATTTCCTCCCAGTGATGTAAATTTTGATTATCTAACCAAGCCCTAATAAACATGAAGAAAAAAATTAATGAACCCTTATTATGGCCTTTCACTATATTATTTAAAAAACATATCATTCATGATTATGAATATAAGTAGTTAATTTCACAAATGTCTCTAAAACAGACCGAGTAGGGTGTGTAGGGAGTCCCACAATTCAGAGACAGGACCCTAAACTAAAATCTCTTAATTTTTATAGTGTCAATACTTTAATGGAAGTAAGCAACAAGATCTGACTCTTCTTACAGTGATACCAACATTAATGTTCCTACATTAAACAGGCTTTACTTCAATAATATTTCCATTCATATGTCAATAATATTTTTATTTTCATTATTAAATAATCAAGTAATGAATTATACTTGCCTAATAATTTTAAACTCAAAGACTTATTTTTTTGAAGCACATCATTCAAACTTAGTGCTTCTGGCCTATAAGATGCTTTGCCAGGTAAAAGGATAACACCTATTATATTCCCAAATTCTCTCTCATGACGTTAAAAATTAAAAATAGAATATATCTTAAATATAGACACATTTCTTTTGTTGCAACCCATTTCTGATGCAAGCATGCAGATGCTAGAATTACAAAGACTGAAAAAAGACTTCATTAACAAAGCAACATCCCAACCTTAATTAAGTCAACTCAACAGACTCAAAACAAAACAAAACCAGTGATATTACTAATAGCACTTCTCTTTTCTGAAAATTTAATTTTCAGCCTTATTTCTAGCTTCAAAGGAGATTTTGGTTCAACTCAAGGGATCAGAAGTCTTAAAATCCCATTCATTTTCTTCTGTCCAATGTGTTAACAAAGTCGGTCTAAAACAAAGTAACTCGTATTTATTACTTTCATATTGTTACACTAACCCTTTTTTATAAAGAAATCCTTCAACAAAGACCCCCCCCCACAAAAAAATAAAATAAAATAAATAGATAAAGTTTGAGGAAAGAATTGTCCATCTTTAAGTCAAGCATTTCCTGATAAGTGACAGAAGGTCCGGCTGACTACACTTTGCTGAACCTAGAAATGGCCAAGACTCAAAACAAAATCTGATACTTCTGTGTCTAGAAAATTAATTTGGCTAAGAGGCAATAAAACATAATTAACGAGGTGTCTTCGGTGGACACATTAACATAAAAGAGAGGCGCCACGTATTTCAACTAAATGTTTTTTTTTGTTTTTTTTGTTTTTTGCCATTTTTACAGAAGAAAAGCTAATTGTTAATGGCCATGTGACATTCTAGGTCCCAGAAAGGAAAGGGTGGGAGGAAGAGAGGAGTTCAAGGCAGTTCAGGGTCAGAACAAGCTCAGGCATCCTGTCATTAGCAAACGTTCCCCAAGCTGAAGGCAAAATACTGCTTACCCAAAAAAGGAGTGGGTGAAAAGTGGGGGGAGGAGAGAGGGAAACCACAAGAGAGTCAATGTGGCAGTGTGGGGGTGATGGGAGGGAGAGAAACCTGGAGCTATCCAGCTGAGTTGGGGAGCAAAAGAATCCGGCACAAAAACGCCGAGAAAAACGACTGCGACGAGACAACACTCGGCACCCCTCCACTGGTTCTTTGGGTTGCCCGCATTCCCTCCACCTCCGCTCTGGACCAACACTCAGGGGTGTGACCCGTCAGCAGGAGGCTGCCCAGATCTTTGTCTCGGCCCGCTCCCCACGCGAGGGCTCCTCCTCCCCCTCTTCCGCGCTCCCACCCGCGCACAGCCTCGTCTCCAAGGAGCTGGAAGCGCCGCGGCCACCGCCTCCTCGCCCACCTCCTGCGGACCCGCGCCCCTTCCTTCCCCGCCCGGGGGCGGCGGAGCAGCGCCACCCGCGCTTCCAGCTCCACCCCCGCCGAGGGGACCTTTGTGTCTCAGGGGACTTTCCGCCTCTTCCCCTCCTCCGCCTCGCGGGGACACCGGCCTCCCCTGGAGACCGAAGCCGCAGCAAGCACCGGAGGCGGCGGCCAGAGGCGCCTCCCGGGAAGGAGCCGGACAGACACCCACACCCACACCCTTCCCCACCCCCGGAAATGCCCGGGCGACCCGGGGGCCGTGCCCGACCCGACGGGTGACAGGCACGCGCGAGCCCCCTGCACCGCGCCGCCGCCCTCAACTTCCCGGCCGGGCCAGAGCCCACCGCGTCCCCGCCCGCCCCTCCTTCCCACGCACCCTCTAGGCCCCGGGGCAGCCGGGGGCAGCGCCGCCAACTCACCAGCAAGTGCGGGACCGCGTCCCGGGGCGAGGCGCGAAGGGAAAGCGGCTCCGCCGACGCCCGCGGCGACCGGATGCAGGTCCGGGTCCCAGCGGTCGGCAGCCCCGAGGCGCCTCCGCGGCGCAGGCCTCCGCCGCCGCCTTCCGGCTCTGGCAGAGGGAACGGAGCTCCGAGAGGGCCGGCAGCTGCTTCACGCGTCGCCAAGCCCCCCGGTCAACATGGCTCCCCGGCCGCCGAACCGCGCGGCCGGCCCACTAATCCCCTCCGAGAAGCCGCGGCGGGAGCGGAGCGAGCGGGAGGCGAGACGCCTGGCTGAGGCTGCCCGGCCGGGCGCGGGCTGCTTCTTCTCGGCTGTGGGGCTGGACGGCGGGGAGCTGAAGAGAACGCGGGCGGCCGCTTTCGCTCGCTGCGTGTGCGTCGCTTTCTCACTCGGCGGCTGCGGATTGACGCCTCCGCCTGTTCCCCGGAGGAGAGCGAGCGAGCGAGAAAAAAGACTTTTATTGAAACGATCCAACCAGCGGCGGCGGCGGAGAAAGGCGACCGGCCGCGGGAGCTTCCCCCACCCCCGCCAGGGCTGCTCGCCGGGGGCAGCGCGACCCCTGCCGGCGGCAGCGGTGGGGGCGGGGCGGCGAGCCGTGGGCGGGGCCTGCGGGGCGGGGTACCCCAGAAACCCGCGCCCGGAGCCCAGGGCCTCATTTTTCCCCCCTCGCTTCTGGAACAGCCAGGGGCGCGAGGAGACCCTTCGCGGGCGAGAAGGCCAGGCAGTGCCCGCCACAGCGACTGCGGAAGAAATTCTCCCAGTAATTCAGCTCCTTCATCTTTCCGCCATCCCCAAACAAAACCAAAAACTCTTTGCTTCAATTATCCAAGTAATTACTGTGCAAAGGATCAGTGCCACTGTTCTCTACTGGCTTTCTAGAGTTAATGTCACGGGACCCACACTGAAGCCTGTTGACCGCTGCAACTTTTCTCCTGCGTTGGGTGTGAATGGATACTGAGGCGACTGTCATTCACCTATCCATGCTGTTGAAGCATCTATTGGCATGTTACAATGTTTTTATATATTATATTCTTGGAAATATGCTAAGTCGCCAAAGGACTGAGGATCTAGCTGGGATGAAAGACAATCAACAATTTCAATGAAAGCCTGAGAGTTGAGAGAGGGGAAATACTAGGTGCTGTGAGAACTTAAGGACTACTGTTGCAGTTAGGTTTTGTTTTCCAGGGGGAGGCGGGCTGCAAGAGGTTGGCCCAGTTTCTGTAAATGTTTTTACTTTCTTCTTTCCCAGAGGCTAGAAGCTAGTTTAGGAATGAACAGCAGAGTGAAAGTGAAGACAAACTAAAGTAATACTGAGCCAGTTTTTTCCACAAATAAGGATAAAAGCATAAAGTAAAAACAAACCCCTAGAGGGGGATAATGAGAATATTGAAAGAAGAGAATAGGGACCGGATGTAGACAACCTAAACAAGGAAAAAAAAAAAAACACTTAACCACATAAAAGGCCTGTGAAGTCAGATAGAATTTTTTTTTTTTTCATTTTAACACCTGGAAGAACACAATATCATTTTTTTTAAATGCAATTTCAGATCACATATCTTAGGGACTTCTGACAGTTTTCTTCTTAGATTCCACCTGCTGACTTCTTTCACATATTTTACTGGGCAAAGTTGACTTTATCTAATATCCAACAATCATGCATGTCAATCAGACTTCTCTGCTAAAAATTACCAGGACACAAATTAGCCACAATTGTGTTCCACACATATTTAAAACTTGTGCACCATATAAGAATGCAAATATGTATGATAAGATTTTTTTTTAGAACAAGTGTGCCTTTTTATTTTTTTAATTAGTTAATTTATTTAGCTTTTTGTTTGTTCGTTTGTTCCCAGGATTGAACTCAGGGCCCTTAACCACTGAGCCACATCCCCAGGCCTTTTTTATAATTTGAGACAGGGTCTGCTAGATTGCTCAGGGCCTTGCCAAGTTGCTGAGGTTGGCTGTGAACCTGGGATCCTCCTGCCTCAGTTTCCAAGCCACATCGATTACAGGTAAGCACCGTTTTAAAAAGCACCGTTAATGATGCTTTTAAGGTTTGTACAGGTAAAAGAACTTGATAATGTAGCAAAAAAGTAGCAGAGTTCTTTTTAAGTTTGGAAGAAAAAATGATATGGATACAAGAGTTGCTTTTCCAAGTGATTTTACATGTTGCCATTCAAAAACTAACTATGCTTTGTGGGGCAGGGTTGGGAGGGGGTCTCTTAGTAAATATTCAAAATCACCACAGAGTCTACAAAATTGCATCCTAAGTTTCAACATCAATAATTGCCCTTCATATCTTTCAATTGGAATGATTAGAAGTAAAAAGATGTTTCAAATGGCCTTATCCAAAGCTGCTAAAACATTATCTCCTCTTCCTACGGTGCACCATAATAAAGATTTGATTATTAGGACCTAGATGATTGTTTTATTGATCTATTTTTTCTTTTAACCAAAAAAAAATTTTTTTTTTACTAACTGAATATTATGTACCCAGGCACTATACTAGCTGTTGAAGACTTACAAGTGAAAATATAGATAAGGTATGGCCTTTAGGTATTCTAGTGGTAGAACAAGCAATAAGCATGTATATTAAGGAATTTATAAAATCATTTATAATTTTGAGAGGTGTTATGAAGAAAATGAAACAAATGGGGGGGGGAGACAGTTTAGCAGGGATATTTTAGGTGTTAAGGTCAGGAAAGGCTAAAGCCTTGGATTCTTTCTTTGTATTATTTAGCCAATTATTTGATCAAGAAAAGGTCAAAGGACAATCAAAACAATGGATGAGGACATTTACATACTGATTTTTCTTAATTGATTTTAAATTTACTCATATTCAACATATTAGTTGACCTCCCTAGGTTATATAATATAGGGTTTTTTAATAATTTAATATCATTAAATTATTAGAGTATTTCCTAAACTGTGATTAATACATACTCCTTAGTACTTAGCGGAGGAGAACCGTTTAGGAAGAATTCCAAGTTCAGATCCATCTTGGAAATGCCATATACATCATCTCCCTTCTGGAAAGTCATAATGTTCTGAGAAGTTCTTAGATTAAAAATAATTTTCTTTTCAGTGGAACCAGTATATCCCAAAATGTTTTTCCTTAGAGTAACAATATTGTAGGACATATGTTGAAAATACTAGAGAGAGAATTTGAAGGTCATTGAACTTCGGACAGATAGAGTAAAGGGGGATGAATCCACAAAGTCTGTTGTGATTCACACTTTGAGTGTGACATTGCCTAGGAAACAAATGTGAAACATACTCAGATGAGATATGAAAAAGAAACGTGGGTTTTCAGTTCCTGTACCTGAGTGGTTCTCAAACTGTGGATCCTGAGCCAGTAACAGCAATTTTACCAGGGAATTCTTAGAAACGCTAATTCTCAGGTCCTACTCCAGAACAACTAAATCAGAAACTCTGAGAATGGGTGTAGCAACCTCTGTTTTACCAAGTCCTCGAGGATTCTCCTACACAATAAAGTTTGAGAATCTCTGCTCTATAGAACATCAACATAATTTTGACTATTTACAAAACAATTTTCTAGACGTCTGAATTTTGGCACCATCTTTAATCAAGCTAAGGGCAGCAATCAGCTATTACTCCCTAGTATCACTTGAGCAAAATAATTTTACATTTGGTGAAAATGAAACTATAGGTGAGAAAAGACTATTGTTGAAGGCTTCTGTTTAAACTAATTTGAAAACAAAACTTTATTTTAAAAAAAATTTCCTACTATCCGAACACCTGCAAAACAGCTGTGTACCCTTGCATAATGACAAAAGAATAGATTACCCCTAAACGTTTAACTGTAGAGACTTTACCAACCCAGATTTACTTTACATCATTATCAGAACAGCTCCACAGACTTACAAGTTACAAATTTGGAGAGAGAAATTTCTTCCATGTTTACATGTAAATTTTCAAATTTGGAGCACTATCTAACTTTAGAGGATTAATAACACAAGAGACACTTGATCCAGGCCACAGAGCATTACATAAAGCTTTCAGGACAGTGATGTCATATATCTTTACGACGAAAATGAATCCAGGAACCAAACTCAGTGTAGGCAGTTAAAGAAGACATAATTTTCAAACATCTTGTTTGAAAACAAAATTATTCTCTGGTTGCTAACAAAATGCTAGGGGAGTGTTGGTCTTCAGCCTTCCACTAAGTCTCCATATAAGGCTGCATTAAGCCTTAATGGAAGGATTAGGGTTTTGGTTGTTTGAGGGTTTTGGAGAGTCTTGTGTTTGTTTTTGTGGTTGTTGTTGTTGTTGTTTTTGTTTGTTTGTTTTTTGGTTTTTTTTTTTATCCTTTCATCCTTGACTTCTTTCCTTCCTTTCCTCCTTCCTTTCTTCCTTCCTTCCTGCCTGCCTTTCTGCTCTTAACTAGATTAATGTTATATCTACTCAGAAAAAACAGAGGTGGGCTTGTAACAAAATAAACTATACTTAAAAGTTATTTTGAGCTTCTTAAAAAAATGAAGATCCTCATGAAACCAGCTTTAAGACATAACAAATTCCTCCCTTTTTAAAAGAAAATGTTGTTGAGCCACATGTAGTGGCACACACCAATAATCCCAGAGATTCAGGAGGCTGAGGGAGGAGGATGACAGGTTTGAGTCCAGCCTGGTCAATTTCTGTCTCAAAAAAAAAAATTAAAAGGGCTAAGGATGTAGGTCAGTGGTAGAGTGCCCCTGGGTTCAATCCCCAGTACTAGAGAACAAAAGAAAAAGAAAACATTGTTGAAAACTGAAAGCTAGGGCAATATAGGTTTTTCCCGTTAGATGTGTTAAGGAAGACATGGTAATTGGTCATTTTCCCAGGGGAAAATGATCAATGACCATTGATCTTGTCTTCATTCTTTTAAAGAATGAAAGGGAGGGAGTATCAGTGGCCTATGGTTTGTCATCCCTAAATTTTTTTCAGTGGTTTGCTTTTAGGTCAGCTAATCAGACAGATTTGTAGTCTTTTAATCTTTCATTATTAGTCAGAAGAACAAGTTTTTAGTAAACTAACTTTGCCTTGCCCAAGCCAATGTTGACACCTAGGAATATTTTAGAATTAATGTGACTTATGATGAGGAGACAAGAGCAAATATTTGTCATGTAGACATTGTAAAATGGAAAAATAAAAAAGAGAAAGAGGGGAAAGAAGAAAGAAAGTCAAGAAGAAGAGAGTTAAGCCTTATACATATAATTTTATTTCAGTAGTAAGGAAGCTGCAAATATTAATAGTTTTATAGTTAATTTAATAGAAACTACAAAAAAAAAAAACATGAAGCTAAGTGGGTGAGAGTTCTAGCCCTGAAGCAATATTACACAGTAGGTGGACTTTGTGATCAATTGGATTGGATAGAAATTCTAGCTTTGCTACTGTGACATGTTGGTAGGTTACTTAACTAAGAGTTTCTCCATATATAAACTTGGTATAATAACATATCTTCCAGGTTGTAAGGATTAAGTGAAATAGTAAATGTAATGCACTGTATTGCAACTTTGTCTGGCGTAAGAGACATGATCAGCAAAACAAATAACACATACTGAAAGGGGATTTTGTTGTTTATATAACTTAAAAGCCCAGGGGTAATTCAGGCTTCAGTAACATCTCTGCCAAACAGCCCACATGATGTCATCAGAACCTGGCTTCTCTCCTTTTGGTTTGGCCTTTGATGGCCCTTGATCATCCACCCACTAGGTCAACATATGACTACAATATTTGTGGCTCTGTACTTCCAGATATCAGTCCCAAAGAAAAGAGAAAGCAATTTCTCCAGTAACACAAATATTGGTTCTAATTAGCTCATAGTCCTTGCAATGGTTAGTTAAGTATCCCCTAAAGCCTTTTGCGTTAAAGGCTTGGTTTTCAATCTAGAGTGGTACTGGGAGGTAGGAATCTTTAAGAGATGGAGCCTGAGAAGGAAGGTAAGTCATTGTAAGCATGCCCTTGAAGAGGATATTCCTCTCTCTTTTTGTTTCCTAGCTTCCCTGAAGTTAACAGGCCTCCTTTGCTATGTATTTCCCCCATAATATATGGGCCCAGAACAGGAGGACTAAGTGAGTGTGGTCTAAAGCCTCTGAAACTGTGAGCCAAAATAAACCTTTCTTATTTTTAAATTTATTAGGTCAGGTATTTTGTCACAGCAATTTGAAAAACTGACTAAAATAATTCCTAATCCAAGGGAAGGAAGGTCCATTTGAAAATTCCAAAGAAGGACTCTGATTGCCCCACCTAGGGTTGCACCAGACCAGGTGGAATGGGGAAGATGCAAATATCAAAAGGACAGGAGGGTACTATTAACAGAGGTAAAAGGGAAGAAATGCAGAGCAGTCAAAAACTACAGTGTCCTCTACCCATGGGTAGATAAAGGGTACAATCAGAAATTGTAAATTAAAATAATTGTTATAAAGAGAACAGGAAAAACTACAAAGATGGACCAGTGAAGGGGTAAATGGAAAACCAAGTAATTTGTGATACTACTAGTAATAAAAAGAATTGAATTACTGATATATGCAATGACATGGATGAATACCAAAATAATTATGCTAAGTGAAAGAAGTCAGACCAAAACCAGAATATACATGGTTGCAGTTTTGTAAAATTATAGGAAATGCAAACTACTCTATAGTGACGAAGCCCATTTATCAGTAGTTGCCTGGATCTGGGGGATGGAAGAATTACAAAGGAGCATGAGGATACTCATGAGGGTTGATAAGTGTCTATATTGTGATGGATTCATGGGTGTACACCCAACGTGAAACCTATCAAACTGAACACTGTAAACATGTTCAGTTTATTTTATGTAATCATACCTAAATATTGCTTTAAAAAGAGAAAGTGATCCAAAATACTGTGCTATAAAGTGGCATTTGAAACGATCATCAGACCTGACTGTTTAAGCCTGAGTTTTCCAACAGTGTTGAAAATGCAGGTTTTCTCCAATTATATCTATATAGAAGCCATTCTACTTAATCTATAGGTAATTTCTAGCCTCGGGATCAATGAAGAGGTTAATATGAGCTGAAAATAAAATTGTATTTTTATTGACCTATTTCTCTCCATGAGGCAGACAAGCGTACGCAGCAGTGGGCGATTGTATGTGAGGCACACATGAACCCTACTTGACCCCGTGTAAGACATTGACCTGGTAAATCCAGGATATCCTATTAAAACAGATTACAGTATGCAATAAATGCCAGTTCCCTTCTCCCTTTACCTCCTCTATGTGGAAATAAAGTTCAAAATCTTGTTCATCTTATATATTTATGTAACAAATATTTTCACTTTTTATACTTCTGAGCTGAAATGTAGAACACATGTGCAATTAATAGTGCTTTTCTTCTAGGCAAGAAGTTTGCAGTTGGTAGAACATCCTGTTTCTCTGGGCACCCTGATCCCTAAAGCTATTAGGTAGACCACAATTAAAATTGTTTTCTAGAATTCATAATAACTATCCTTAAATTCTAGTTTGATTAGAAGACATCAGAAGGGCTAAATATTTCAGTATTAACCTTTCATACACCTAGAATGAAAAGACATTTTACAAAGACTGCTTTTCTTGTTTATTTTTCTTTTTTTAAAATATATTTTTAGTTGTCGATGAACACCATACTTTATTCTATTTATTTATTTTTTCTGTGGTGCTGAGGATCGAACCCAGTGAGTGCCTCACATGTGCTAGGCAAGTACTTACCACTGAGCCACAACCCCAGCCTGTTTCTCTTGTTTAAAAGATAATTCCTTATATTGACAAATTTTGATGATGTAGTCTGGGTTTTTTTTTTTAAGGTATTATAGCTGGGCATGGTGGTGCACAAGGTAATCCTAAGGACTACTTGGGAGACTGAGTCAGGAGATCACAAGTTCAAGGCCAGCCTGGTAACTTAATGAAACCCTGTCTCAAAAATTAAAAAGGGCTGGGGATGTAGCTCAGCTGAAAAGCACCACTGGGTTCAATCTCCAGTGCCAAAAGGAAGAAAGGAAGAAGACATTATATGTCTGGATCATTCACATTGTTATATAGAGATCTATTGTTATGGTCATTGGTGCCTCTCTGTGTATCAGACTTCATTCCTTTACTATTTTACTACTTTCTATCCCCTTCTAGGCATTATGGAGTAAAATATTCCAGGTTGTGTTTATTTTTCACAAATGTTCACAAAGATAGACAACCAAAAGTCTTTAGAATTCAAAGTGAAATGAACCTTAGTTTGAATCTTGGCTCCACTATTTGCCTTAAGACTTTCAGGAAGAGTTAAATCTTTAGCTTCAGTTTCTTCATATGTAAAATGGGCATATCTAATAGGGCCTTTCGTGAGGATTCAGCAAGTTACCAAATATAAAACTGCCTAACACAGTATTTGGCACCCAACAGGCAAAGAATAAATGTTACTATTCTTCCTTCCACGCTCGCACATCATGACTATAAAAGTCATGGAAAAATACTGTGATGGAAATGCATGTAGGAAGGCAGAGGCCTGAGTTTATAATGCTCAAGAGAAATAATCTGTCTTCTATGGGGAGGCACTACAATATTTAGAAAAAAGAAATAGACAAAAAATAAACTTTATTTTTTCCCCTGGATGAGTAGAAGCCCCAATTAGACAAGAAGATAGATGTTTATATTTTCACATATTATCGATCATAAGGGTAATATTAGGAGGGCCCATGATAGCTATTCTGAATAGAAAAAATATGTAGTTATTGTTCTGCAAAGATTTTCCTATAAAGGGAACAGATCACATGAGCACAGTTTCTTATTTATCTGCTTTCTATACCTTGCGTTTACAAATAGAACTATCCATCTCAATATATTCAATCAGAGATGCTCAAACAATTTTAGGACTGGGAAATAGAAGTTACTCAAATATCATATTACTTTCTAATTACCATTCCATTCAATTCTTTTTTTCTACCAATTTGTATTTTGTGCCTACCATGTGTCAGACACTGTAAAGATTGAAAAAAAAAATTCTGGCCTTGCAGGACTTAATGTGTAACAGGGCAGAAGGTCTGGTTGGAGCTCAGAAAGAGCTAAATGCTTAAGATGAAAAGTTTGAATATGCTGCTCAGAGAAAAGAGGTCTTCTGGCTGGGAGAAATGGGGAGAGTAGGAAACCAAAGCAGGTTATACTGCTCACATAAAACGAAGTCAACAAGTACTTATTAGCAACTAATTAGGAATCAGGTGTTGAATGCTAGAGCAAACACAAGTACCTTAAATGGTGAACCCATGAACCCTGGCCTTCTGGCATGCACAATATGTTTGACCAAATATCCTAGCACGGGGCTGGGGTTTACAAGGTGGCAGCCTATTTTTATCCCTTTTATAGTTTTTTTTTAATGAATTTATTCAAATGTCAGTTATTCTTTTTAACATTAACTCAGTGGTTAATAGTAATCCAGTTTTAGAAAACAGCAAATCTATTTGCTGTTTTTGATATAAGGCACAGGTGCCTCTCTTCATGTTAGTGGTTTGTAAACAGATAATAAAAAATAAAATAGAATAAGGCCATCTAGAGTTTCTAGTCCTTTGCCAAAATGTTCAGGGGGAGTATGCCATTCTTCATGAATCTTGACTGCCTGGCAATATTTTGGAAACTAAAAAATTAAAATAGGCATTTGGTTACTCTGTATACCCTTATTTTTAAAAGCATTAGTAACATGATTGTAGAGACACATAACATTTGGGTCTGGTGTTTATGTACAATAAGATTAAGGATCCTACTAAACTTTTATTAGAAAAAGTATTTTATTTCACAATACAAACATATTATAAAACTTTATCTTACATCTTCAGAAATAAATTTAGTTTTATTTATGTTGTAAACTCATTAAATGTGACATATTCTATTCCTCCTCCTACAGTTGAGTTCCCAATTTCTTCTATCTAAAACAGCCTCACTAAGTTCGGCTTCTCAGTTTTTTGAGTTGTTTACCTGAGAAATCCTGTCTTTCCTTGTGTATCTGACTCATGTCTCTGCTGTTTTATGAACTGGATGGCTCAGATTTTTTCCACAGGTCACATACTTCCAACTCAGATTTAGGCAAGTCTGGATGGCTCACACGAGTGACACCAAGCCAGAAAAATACAGTACACTCAAACTGTACCATAATTGAGCCCACAGGGAGTGAGCTGTTTTATTTAAATTGGAATGAATTGGAATATCAGAAGCTTGAATACAGACTTTGAAAAGATGACAGAGGAAGAATGGAAGAAAAATTTTATTTGGTTTTTAACAATTTTCTATTTTTCTTATAGAATATCAAGTGTTGACTTAGTTTTTTTCTACTCCCTTTGCCATTTTTTACATAAATGCTTTCAAAATTATACAATATTATGCAATGATGTTACAAAAGATATTTAAAAGAAGTAAAAGAAAATCATCCATAATGCCACAACTCCAACACAATAACTTTTTATGATTTTGGAGTATTACTTTCTAGCTTTTATTTCAATTTTACACATATTTTAATAGTGTACAGGTAGATTTGTATCAGTGTTATCAACACCTATTGCTTTTGCCAGAGTCTTATGATGATACTATTTGTCAGCTGCCTGATATTCTGTTCTGTAATCTGTGTTTCATGGACCCTCCTCACCTCTCTGCAAAGTCTTCATCGAAGTATGCCTGGGAGTTGCTGGACGGAAGAGTGCCTCACTTGGTTGGGTTTCTGTCCTGTCAACTACCATATAGTTCATTTAATTCCTATTCATCATTGAAGAATACCCCCATGTTTTCAGGCAAGCTGAGTACATTATTAGACAGCTTTCCATTGCTGTAACAAAACAATGAAGAGATAATAAACTTGTAAGAACAAAAATTTATTTTGACTCACGGTTTTGGAGGTTTCCTTCCATGACTGATTAACATTTTTGCTTTGGACCTGAAGCAACCTAGTACATCAAGGCAAGACAGGAAACCCATTTACCTCATGGCCAGGAATGAAAGGGAGAGAGGATGGGCTGCATCCCACCATCCTCTCCAAGGGCCTGCCCCCAGTAACCAGAAGACCACCTACTGGGCCTCACCTCCTAACAGTGTCATGGGATGGGGACCAAGACTGTAACACGTGGGCTTCTTGGAGGACATTCCAGACCCAGACCATAGTACTAAGTCTGCCCAGACTGCTGCTGTCTCTACTACCATTTCCCCTGAATACTCTGACTTCCTATGTAAGACTTCCACTTTAGTCTATTCTTTCTAATCATCTGTCTTGATTACACCCTCTGCTGTTGCACACTAAGGGGTTCCTACTTACAGAGAGTCCATTTGTTCATATACCAATAACAGACTTAATTCAGATGGCCTCCAAGATGGCAAACCAGAACTACGGACTATGAGGCAAAACTCCAACTCTGTTTTGTTGTTTGGGTTAGCAACTGAAGAAAAATTATTCAACTCCAAACAATTTTTTTTGTTGTATATAATAAATACAGTTAAGTAAATTCAGTGTGAAAACGTGACTTTTATATACTTGAAAAAGCTTTAAGTTAGTGTTCTTGTTTTTGTTTGTTTCTTTTTAAGGCAAGGGGTCCATTTTGGCATAAGGCCACAAGAACTTGCTAAATTCTCCTGTAAGGTATTATACCCAGAGTTCAGGCAATGATGAAATGACACAGCAGGAAAAGCCAGGACTTGGTTTAGAGATTAGCAATACACTCAGTAAAGGCAAGTGTTGGTTATTGAAGATGCTTCAATCTGCAAGTGGATTTGAAACTGGAACATTTGTCATCAAAGAGGAAAAACAAGCAGGATAGAGATGGAATGGATAGGTGGCAGATGGATTTTCGAAGCAGCTGACAATCAGCACAGGTCTAGATAGGTGGGTAGTTGAGATTGGTAAGATCTGATAGTCACAAGTTTGAAACAAAAGACTTCATTTTTACAGAAATTTTATGGTTGTGTAATTGTTTTCTGTTTGTTTTGGTTTAGTTTCACAGAACTTTCTTATATGACTATGGGATGACCATTGAGGAAATACAATGGCTACATGGTATAGTCGCCTTACATCAAAAGAACTCATTCAAATTCTAGTTCTAACGCTTAAAAGTTGTCTGATTTTAGGCAAATATTTCATGTTTCAGAGTCTCTGTTTATTCATCATTTATGTGGTCATATTAGATCAATGATTCATAGCGATTTTGAAAAAAAAAATGTCATTCAGTTCTTTTGATCTGATGAGAGATAAGGATCATTGTCTCATAAAAGTGCACCTAAACATCCCCCTCCCCAAATTTGGCACATGCTTTATTTTACTACATTAGAACTTGGTTTACTTTCTATAGGAGAAAAAAAAAAAAAAACTTAGAATAAATTTCCCTCATTCTTATTTGCTCTCATAAATGAAGTAATTTGAAATGAACCCAAAATATTCAAATATGAAAGAAAAAAACAAAATCAAAGTTCTTCCCACAAAATGAATTTCAACATTGAGACTGCCATTATTTAGTTTGATGAGAAGAAATTATAATGTAATCTTACATGTTAATATGTTTGTCATTTGTGTTAGCCTACCAATTTTGGCTTTTAATTCTGATAGCAATAAGTGAAGGAAAGCCCAGAAGAATGCTATAGCAAATAGGCTAAATCTAGAAATATGGATTTCTCTAGGACTCCCTTTTATTTTTATTTTTATTTTTTATTTTGAGACAGGGTCTTGCTAAGTTGGTGAGTGCCTCACTAAGTTGCTGCAGCTGCCCTTGAACTTGGGATCCTCCTGCCTCAGCCTCCTGAGTCACTGGAATTACAGGCGTGCACCACCATGCTTTCTAGAAACGGATACAGTTGCATCATTTCTTCTGTCTTCATGTCTACACATTTGGTCATTTCTGCAACTCTGCATCGTTAATGCTGTACATATATTCATGAGAAAATGGTTAAAATGCCCATTCCCGATTTAAGGTCAAACTAGTTTAATTAACCTTTGAAGGCATTTTGCAGTGTTTGCAGGTGTCAGTAGATTTCTGTCTCATGAGAAATTGACATGTTTCATCACTCTTGAATGGAGCCAGGAAAATCTCTTCCAGCGTGGGAAAGGTTTATGCTATTTGTCTTTTCCCAACCTTATCTCCCACAATGGCAGCTTAGCCAAAAGAGCTCATGTCTGTGTCTGCCTCTCTCTCTCTCTCTCTCTCTCTCTCTCTCTCTCTCTCTCTCTCTCTCTGTCAATTTGCAAAATGGCAACTTCAGGATCTTATGCTGAAAAAAAGCTTTACTTTATTCATATGATCCAGTAAAACAAATCACAAATAACTTTTCCCTGTGAAATTATTGCAGGAGTGAATTCCTGTGAATAACTTCATATACCGCTTTCATTTCTTTAAATGCCATGAGTCAAAGTCTGGAGTCTGGAGAAATCGATGACTTCTGCCTCTTTAGGCAAACTCCTTTGGGACTATTGGCATGAATTTTATTGGCAGGAATTTTAATGCCCTATACAACTAGGTGTAGAAAGCTGTGACTCATAGTGACATACTGAGATTCTTTCTTCATCAAAGCAGAAAAACCAGATGCATTGCCAAACTCTGCATATATACCATAGTGTCAAAGTTTTGTTTGCAACTGGAGTTTTAACTTGAAGAAGAAACTCTTCACCCTTTCAAATAATTTGGAGCCTTTGGGATTCCCAAAAGGGGCTTACTAAAAGAAGATGGTTTTGAAACATTTTAACTCTGACTTTTTCATAATGCTGCTACATTATTTTTAGAGTAAAATGGATTACATATTAAAATGAAACAATGTTGGACAAAGTGAGACAAGCAGGAGTGGGGGGGGGGCTGTTTAACATGTATTATCCCATTTAATCTTTCTAATAACACTGAGAGACAGGTACTACTATTGCCATCATTTTACAAACGTGCAATTTAAAGCTCAGTTACCCAATGTTGCACTGTTAATAGCTGAGCTGAAGTTTAAACCAATGTCTCCTTTGTTCCAAAGCCCGTGCTCTTAACT
This sequence comes from Marmota flaviventris, assembly GCF_047511675.1. Taxonomy (NCBI): domain Eukaryota; kingdom Metazoa; phylum Chordata; class Mammalia; order Rodentia; family Sciuridae; genus Marmota; species Marmota flaviventris. The sequence goes on along the minus strand of NC_092500.1, from coordinate 24,179,735 downwards.
ATGATTAGTATAAAAGAATCAGAGGCACAGGTGAGAAAATAAGAATAAGCAAAGAAGGCAGAATTCTTATCAGAAAGGTAAACATGGGATATTGGGGATAGAATGGAAATAATTTAAGGAGAAATGAATAAAATTATCTTTGGGAAAAGTACCATGTTCCAAACAAATCTTACTCCCTTTGATCTAAAGGTCTGTATTCACAAAGAATCTTGTAAGCTGTGGTTTAGTTTCTCTCTTGAATATTTACTAGGAATGGAATCCCCAAATCGCAATCCAAGTCCTTAAAATTTTGCATTATAAACTGTTAAATCTTTCTCATGTCAAAACAGGCTTTGAGGAGTTTGACCAGTAGAGACCATTTTTCTGAGACCTGATTGCAGCCCTTCCTTTTCTGAATTGCTTGTGTTAGTCATCTCTGTATCCTCCCAGCCCAGCACAGTGTCTTGCCATTAGTGGGCATCCAGTAAATGCCTGTTGAATGATAAAATAACGAATGAGGTTCTGAAACACTTACCGAGTTGACTGTAAACATTCAGCAGACTTGAAACATCCAGCAATTTGCTAAAAGTGCACTATGGGAGCAATACTCAACAGAGCTGATCCACTTTTCCCCTCGCTCCCATCCCATCAACAACCCAGAGTTGGACGATGGGCAGAACAGTCATCTTGCAGTTCCTGCACAGCAAACCTTTGTTTGGACAAGCACATGCCCGAATTGTGCAGCCCTTGGTGGTGCTGACTCATGCACGTCTTTCGGTTCCCTATGCCTCTTCAGTCTTTTTGCACCAGTCTCGTGCCTTCGTTTTCTTATCTTTGGAAAGCATATTTTTCCCACTGCTCTTGACTATGCTTAATGTCTTTCATTTCATTTCTGACCATTCTGATAATATGCTGCAGTCAATTTGTGCTTTCTCTATTAATCCCTTCCAAAATGAAAGAGAGAAGAGCTAAATTTTCTTATCAGTTGCCAACAACTCCTTCCCCTCTCTAATCCCCTAATGATATTATCAGGTAATCTTAGTGGCAGATAAGCCAGGCTACTACACTATGCTATATTCTGACTTCCTCCTGAATTGTATTTTAATAATCTGGCTTTTGTCATTTTCCAATTATGTGTTGGCTCAGCAAGGTGATTCTGTAGGGTTTTGTTTGTTTTTGTGTTTGTTTTCCTGGGGGGGGGGGGGGGCATACCTGTTCTTCTTGAAATGAAAAGTTATTTCTCCTACTAAATGAGTTAGAACACCCTGAGAGGATTTCTTTCTGTGGCTTTGTTTGTTCCTGAAACAGTTTCTCCTACTGAGCTTTCTTGCCTCTAGCTTTGGTGCAGGGAAATAAATATTGCTGGAAAAAATTTTCAGTTCTCAATATATTAATATCCCTGTTTTCTAACTGGTATGAGTGTAAACTCCTGTCATAAATGAAGAAAGATAGTCTTGAACACCATCCTAGAAATTAGCATTTGCCTTGGGAATATGCTCCAATAATTTCCTTCTCTCTACAAATCGTCTCTATAAAAATGTAAAAACCAATCTTGACTGACAGAGAATGCAGAGTTATTTAAGTGTTAAACCATGTAAAATTGTTCCGATGAGCTCAACTTGAATGTCTGAGAGAGCCAGGAATCCATGATCACATTCCCACTTGGGAGCCAATCTTATATTAAAACATGACATATATTATCTAAGGAATTTTACTGCAATGCAGCTGGGAACTCTCTCTTTGAAAATCACTGCAAAGGCTGGGCCACAATTTTAACTTGAAAATTTGAAGGATTCTTTACCCAATCTTATATTCTGATGAAACTTTTAAATAAAATTGCTTATATTCTAGATTGAATTATGCATTAAAATGACATTTAGAAGTATTCTATAATTTAAGTCCCATTCATCTATATTCAATAATCAAAGGGTTAGAAGATTCATGATATATTTCATAATGACCACCAATTAGAATGTTGTGTGAGATAGGTCACTCACATCCACTGTGTATTGTTTTACATTTTAATTCAAATCATTTTATGTAAATATGCAAATGTACTTATAAGTAGAAATATATAGTTTTCTCCTCTTCTTCCTGAGTTATTTTAAATGACTATAACACCCCATATGATAAGACACTAAAATATAGTATTGTGAATCAGACTTCCTGGGTTCAACCCAAGCACTGGTACTTGCTATCTGTTTGACTTTACTCTAAGCCTTACTTTTTTTTTAAATATTTATTTTTTTGTTGTTGTACATGATAACTTTATTTATATATTTTTATGTGGTGCTGAGGATCGAACCCAGAGCCTTGCACATGCAAGGCGAGCGCTCTACCGCTGAGCCATAACTCTAGCCCCTAGCCTTACTTTTTTTTTGTAATCTGTAAAAGTTAGGATTGTTTTGCAGATTAAATGAGATAACTCATTTAAAGCACTTAGCACAGAGTTTAGCCAACCATGATTTATAAAGACAAAAGTCAGGCTTTAGGAAAAAGAAAAACACAAATATGCCAGTTGCGGTGGCTCATGCCTGAAATCCCAGCAGGAGGCTGGGACAGAAGGATTGGAGTTCAAAGCCAGTTTCAGCAACTAGATTCTTCTAAGATTCTACTAAGAATAAGTACACCCAATGGCTTGAGAGGTTGAGACAAAAGGATTGCAAGTTCAAAGCCAGCCTCAGTGAAGTGCTAAGCAACTCAGTGAGACCCTGTCTCTAAATAAAACACAAAAATAGGTCGGGTTGTGGTTCAGTGGTTGAGTGCCCCAGAATTCAATCCCTGGTACCCTCCTCAAAAAAAAAAAAAACAAAAACAAAAACAAAAAAAACCCAAACCAAAACAAGCAAACAACCCCCCCACACACACAAATATTATAACCACATAGATGAACATGTGACTTTAGCAGTTCAAGTTAAATAGTTAAATTGAGTTTGAGTTTTCTAAAACCTATAACATAAGGTGAAACACAATCTATTATAAAAATTTTGGGTTCAGAAGGAAAGAAGCAAACCAATTCAGAAGTAAAAGTTTTCCTAGTGTTGAATTTCAAAAGGAACTACGGAGGGTACGGTGGATAATGTATTAAATAATGTTTTCAATACTATTTTACAGCAAATGCTGTAATGAATTTTATAGACTGATATAGCAACATTTGGTTAAAACACAAACTATACAATTAAACCGTAGCTTAATTTTTAAAAAATTATATAATGAGACATATAATGGCCACAAGTTATAGTCTTATGGACTTCAAAAAATAGTTATTGAACATTTGCTTTGTGCAAGGTATGCCTAAGAAAACAGATGAATTAGTCTTAATTTTTGCCCTCAAGAACTTATTGATCAGCAAGGTAGGGTTAAAAAAAAAAGTACTATGGTAAGGAACACTAGTATAAATTCCAAAGGAAGTCACAAAATGCTCTAAAATTTCAAAAGAAGTCTTTTTTCTCAAACAAGCTCAATCCCACTCATGGCTTCTGCACATGCTTCCCCCTGTGCTTGGAATGTGCTTTTTGTCCTCTCCATGCATAACTTCCTCTCCCTTCAGTTTTCAGTTCCTACTTAACTTCCTGGTAGAGATCTTTCCTGACCACCTTTCATAGAGACTCCCCTCTATAATTCTCTATCGTGGTATCTGTTTCATCACAGCATTTGTTACAATTGCTATATGTCTGCCTGTGGTGTCTGCGGTGTTATCCTCAAAGTCTAGAACAGCACCCAACACATAGTAGGCATTCGATACATATTTGTTGAATGAATGGATGAATCAATAAAAGATCATACTTGCTTGGGAGAATCAGGACAAGTTTAATAAGAGGAAGGAATCCTTAAAAGCTGGGTAGGTTGCAGGTGGAGCTAGGGAGAAGAGAGATACCCCAAACAGAAGGAAAGGCATAAGCAAATGTTTGGAGCCCAATAAATGCAAAGAATTTTCTATTTTTTTTTTTTTGGTTGTTGTTGTTTGTTGTCCAGGGATTAAACTCAGGAGCACTTGGCCACTGAGCCACATCCCCAGCCCTATTTTGTATTTTATTTAGAGACAGGGTCTCCCTGGGTTGCTTAGCACTTCATCATTGCTGAGGTTGGCTTTGAACTCATGATCCTCCTGCCTCCGCCTCCTGAGCCACCAGGATTAGAGGCGTGCACCACCACCCTGTGCAAAGCATTTTCTGAAAGCAACAAATGCAGTGAATCTTTGAATGTGAGATGTACACTTCACCTTCATGTTCCCCGCTTCCATTTTGACATTTCCAAATTGTCATAATTGGTATGTGTCTTATAATTGCTATCTGAATGTACTATGGTTGTTTCATTTATGCCCCAAAATGTCCTTTAATTGATGGCGTTTTTTACAATCATGGTTGCATTTTAGAAATGGTAAAATAAGGTAATTCAGGTTTGTTTGGTTTGGTTTGGTACCAGGGATAGAACCCAGGGGTGCTTCATCCCTGAGTCACATCCTCGTCACATTTTATATTTTATTTAGAGTCAGAATCTTGCTAAGTTGCTTAGAGCCTGGCAAAGTTACTGAAGCTGGCTTTTAACTTGCAGTCCTCCTACCTCAGCCTCCCAAGCCACTGGATTACAGTGTGCACCACTATTCCTGGTGGTAATTCATTTTTATTAGAAAACAGAATATGTGTAGGGGAACTGAGTGCTGGCGCTGGAAAGTTTTGTTTGTAAAAGTTACTCTGTAGGCGTACAACAAGGTCAGGTGATTTTGTACTATATCTACCATACTTAATTATTAACAGCAGTGGGAAGGAGTTTCTACTGAAATTGTAGGATATATTTTCTCCCAAAGTAATTGTGTTTCTGTAGAGAGGTAGGTATTTTTTTTCTCTTGTCACTTGCGTTTTAAAATTTAACCTCAAGCAAAAATTTCTCTGCTCCAAAGAGAAAAAACTCCAAAGAAAAAACTCCAAAAACTCCAAAGCCCAGAAGATAAATTCTCAGTGGACTTTGAGCTATTTGAGACAGATATTTTATCTCTAGCAACTAATAATACCAGATTTGTAGTGGAGGCTTATGGAACATTCAATTCCTTAGTATTGTTATCAATGCTTATGGAACATTCAATTCCTTAGTAATTGTTGAATAAGTGCCAAATGGCGTCTTACTATTATTTACAAGAAAAAAATTATTAGTGATAAGGGAGGTGTAAACAGTAGGAAGTAAGAATTTTAGAAGCCATATGGATTTAATCTAGGTAAAGGCCTTGGAGGAGGGAAGTGCTTAGTGACTAGAAGCAGGGAAGAGAAACAGGTTGGCAGAGGGGAGGAATAGGGACACAGCACATTTAAGTCCTGTTAAACTTCAGATAAAAACCAGTGAACTATGTGTGGGAGTCAGAGAGAGAACACCAGGTGAATGGAAAGCACAGCCAGGGCAGCAACAGGATGAAGAGGTTAGGCATGGAACCAGAGATGCCTGAATCTATCATGACTCACTTTTACTGAAAGTCATTTAAGATCCGTAAAATCTGCATGGATGCTTATGTGTGACTATGGAAGTCACCCAGTATATAGGGTATATAGGGTCCCTCTCACACTCATTACCAGCAGTCTCTAGGACACTGAACCCAAGGGACTCCTTTAGTTCCCTTGAAGCTGACCTTTCAGCTGAGGCTGACTCTGTCCACCTCTCTCTAATTTTTTTGGTTGTTATTGTTAATGGTGATAAAATTTACATAACATCCAATTTGCCCTCTCAACTACCTGTGCGTGTACAATTCAGTGGCATTGAGGGCGTTCACCTTACTATACTACCGTCACCACCATTCATACATAGCACTTCTTTTACCCTGTAAAACTGAACCTCTGCACCCAGGAAGCAAGAACCACTCCACTCCCACAGGAAACCACGATTCCTCTTCCTGTCTATGAGTTTACTCACTCTACGTACTTCATATAAGTAGAATCGTATGATATTTGTCCTTTTGTGACTTACTTCACGTAGCATAATGTCCTCAGGCCTCAAGGTTCATCCATATTGTAACGTGTTAGAATTTCCCTTCCTTTTTTTTTTTTTTTTTTTTTTCAGTACTGTTATGGGATCTAGGGCCTCACATATATTAGACAAGCACTCTAGCACTGAGTTAATCCTCCACCCGTTTTTAAAAATTTTACTTTGAGTTAAATTTTAAGTTGCCCAGGCTGACCTTAAACTTGCCATCCTCCTGTCTCAGCTTCCTGAGTAGCTGCTATTACAGTCATGTGCCACGACACCTGACCATCCTTCTTTTTAAAGACTGAAAAGACAGTCTTTTTAAAGACATGTTTGCATAATGTCACATGTTGCTTACGATGTCTTTGTATTTTATTTTATTTTTGAGACCCTCTCTTACTTTAGCTTCCACGATGCTACATTTTTCCTGGTATTCCTCTTCCCTTCCTGACATCTTTCCTCTCAAGCTCACCCTCCACCTCTTGGCCATTCAACGTTAGTGTTCCCTAACACTAGCTCCCAGGACCCCTCCTCCCCGCACTCCTCTTTCCTTAGACAGTCTTGCTCATGGTGATGGCTTCCCTTCTTGCTTGCTTGCCAGTACTTCCATGTATGCAGCATCGTGGGGAACGGCACACATGGGGCTGTGAGGAAGGAAGAGGGGCATCTGCCTCATCAGTCAGCTCAGAAGAGTCAGTACTGACGAACAAAGAGGTGACAGATGTCTCAGCCAGATTGCTCTCACATCTGGACCAGGAGCTTAAGTATGATTTGAAAGGCATGAAGCCAAAATAATGCTTGAGGAAGTTGACTCGTGCTGTGACTTCACGGAAAGGAATGGAGCAAGACTAAGCTGCTGGAAGACAGGCTGTGTGGTAGCAGTGGTGACTTTGATAATAGGAATGAATTTGCAGGAAAAAATATATTCATAAGGAAAAATAGACACAATTATATTCTTTGCCTACAGTGGCAATGAACAATCTTCTTTGGGGCCATGCTTGAGGTCAAGAGTACTTCTCCTGAAGACTAGACAAAAAGACCCAATTAGACCATTGATATGCTTTCCTATCAATTCTTCCTTTCCCTTTAAAAATTTTTTTTTAGTTGTCAATAGACCTTTTTAAAAATTTTTATTTATATGTGGTGTTGAGAATTGAACCCAGTGCCTCACACATGCTAGGCAAGTGCTCTACCTCTGAGGTACACACTCAAACCCCTTCCTTTCCCTTTTTACTTCATTCTCTAGAGCTGAAATCTGAACAATGTGGTCCTCAATTGTCTGTTCTTTCCTCCACTGTTTTCCTTTGATGTTGGTATTTTTTGGTTAACAACCTCACAGTCTGCTTCCCCCATTTCAAAAACAGCTTTGACATATTCTTTCATAATTATCATTGACAGACTTCCTAAGCTTAAAAAAAAAAAAAACACATGTTTTCTTTTGGACTGAACCATAAAAATACAAATGATTAGTGTTACAAGTCAACCTGAATAAGAAAACTAACTAACAAACCTTGAATATTGATAATGGTTCAACTAGGATAATGGGCATATTGTTGGTAAGGCATAATCCCTGTCCTATAAACACAGTAAAACAAATGTAGAGAAACCAATGTAGTTAAGTTGCTTGTTTTCACTTTATTCCTTCTCTGGTGACAGTATTCTATGTTTGTTTTGGGGCACTATTGGAGGCAATCTGGCTACCTCATTAACCAAAGTGTTATGTGAGCAGCCCAAGGAGGTAGACACATGACCAAGCTAGACCAATCAAATGCTTGCTCCCAGGAATTTGAATCTTGAGTAGAGGAACAAAAAAGACTAAAGAAGATCACATTCTTCTTGCTATCTGGATCCTCAAGCCCACCCCAGTCCTTAACTTTTCTTTGCCTAGTTATTGAGCTGGATTTTCCGTCCTATGAGCTACTAGCATGTGGAATAAAATGTTCCCTTGCTTCCTACCTTCCTTTACTTCCAATCAGCATTTTTTTTTCCTTGAATACTTACAAGGGTTAGGCACTTGTTTTGAAGTCTTGTGTGGATGATGACATTATTCAATCTTTATAATAATCCCTGCATTATTATTCCTATTTGACAGATGAAGATGAACCTTAGAAAAATTAGGAAACTTTTCAAGGGTTACGCAGCTAGGAAGACATGGAACTGACATTCAGAGTCACACAATTTGACCTGATCTTTAACATTTAATCTCTGGGAATAATTCTTTAGGAAAATTCCTTAAGTGGGCCTTTGGGGAATGAAGTGGTAGGGAGGAGAGCTAGAGGACAGTTGGGAGAAATTGAGTAAAAAGGGGAATTGTTCTCCACAGAATTCTGGGAGATGATCTCTGACATTTAGAGAAAGCAGACTTGGAGATCCTGGGATTCAAGATCTCTTTAGAAACAGCAATGAGTATTGCAGACTCTGGAGTCAAAAAGACTTGGATTTGAATCATAGCTCCCTTACTTACCAGCTGTATGGTAGTGGGTGTAAGGATCTTTTGAATATAAAGTGAAATAATGCATATAAAATGCTTGGCAAAGGATCTGGCAGCATATTAAGCGCTCAATAATTGGTCATGACTCTAAGTGTGATATAGAAATTTTAGTCATTTTCTATTGTAAATTCACTTTTCTTGTTATTTGCAAATGCTTAGAAAAAGTCCATTATATGTGAAAGCCTTGGGTTTATGGTACTTTTTTCCCCTAATCCCTGAATTATATATTCTCAATTAGGATACTTGTTCTAGCATATAGATTAAAACTTTACATTTTTTTAGGTATACATGATAGTAGAGAATATTTTGACCTATATGGTTATAACTTATTCTAATTAAGATCCCATTCTTGAGGTTGTACATGATGTAGAGTTTCACTGGTGGTGTATTCACATACAAACATAGGAAATTTATGTTCAATTCATTCTATTCTCTCTCCTATTCCCATTCCCCCTCCCTTCCTTTTGTCTAATCCAATGAACTTTTATTCTCTCCAACCTCTCATTGCAAGTTAGCGTCCGTATATCAAAGAGAACATTTGGCCTTTGGTTTTTTGCATTTGGCTTATTTCACTTAACATGATAGTCTCCATTTCCATCCGTTTAGCAGCAAATGTCATAATTTCATTCTTCTTCATGGCTGAGTAATATTCCAGCATGGGTATGTACCACATTTTCTTTATCCATTCATCTGTCCAAGGGCACCTAGGTTGGTTCCATAGCTTAGCTATTGTGAATTGAGCTGCTACAAACATTGGTATGGCTTAATCACTATATTAATGGTACTTTAAGGAATGGTGGAGACAAGGTTATGTTCTTTTTTTGGGGAAAAAGCAGTGTTGGAGAAGATAGCAAATGCAGGAGGCAAGATGGTGAAAGACAGGAACTGAATTTAGTGTGGAGTTTAAGAGCAAGAGGTGACAGACTTAGTAAATTCAAGTTTTCTTTTTAGGAAAGAAAAGTGATGTGCAGTAGAAGCTTTGTTTATTTTATTAAATATTAAAGACAAGAGGAGCTCTTGGAAATATCTGGGGCACAGGTACATTTATAAAGAAGACCAACAGTACAAGGCAAAAGATACCTAATGAGTGATACAGACAAAAAGTGCAAATGGGCCCCCAAAGCAAGAGAAACCACAGTGGACTGCAGTGGTCATTCAGGAAAGGGCTCACATAATACATGAGACCAGAACTTAGCTTTGAAGAATGTTTAAGCATCAGTTAAGGGAAAACAGAATATTCTAGATAGAATGATAAAAGCAAAGTCATGGAATTGACAACATAAAAAAGAAAAATACCAACTGGGTTATCGAAATGGTCAAAGTGTGAAATAATAATGCTATGAGCCAGGAAGCTGGTTCTGTTTGGGGAATTTTTCAAAATTTAGTGCTGTAATTATAAAGACAGAGTCAGCTAAAATTCTTGTTTTAAAAAATAATTATAACAAATAGTGATTCAAAGAATCGTCATTACCCTGATTTGATAATTTACTAAAATTAAAGTAAGGGCATTTCTAATAAACATTTAGTGAATAAATTTAATTACCATAAATATCACCATAAAATCATAAGATTATACAAACAATAGGTGACTAACAACCTGTTAATCTAGACATAATTTATGAGAATGATAATTACTTAATAATTAAAATGATTACTTAAAATGATTCATGTATTTAGTCAATGGATATGGTTATATATCTAGTCACCTGTCAGTACTATTTCTTCTAAAATCTTAAGGCACAATGTAAAAAATAAGATTTTTAAAAACCCAACATGTATATGACTAAAGGGTTATCGAAAATTATTGTATATAAGGTATTCTAAGAACTATGTTGTTTTTTTTTTTTTTTTTTAAACCCTTCGTCAATTTTTTTTTTAATATTTATTTATTTATTTTTTGGTGGGCACAACATCTTTGTTTGTATGTGGTGCTGAGGATCGAACCCGGGCCGCACGCATGCCAGACGAGCGCGCTACCACTTGAGCCACATCCCCAGCCCGAACTATGTTGTTTTAGTCAGCTTTCTCGCTGCTGTGACTAAAAGACCCGACAAGAGTAACATAGAGGAGGAAAAGTTTATTTTGAGGCTCATAGTCTCAGTCCATAGATGGCTGGCTCCATGCCATGGAGCTCAAGAACATCATGGTGGAAGTGTGTAGCAGAGGAAAGCAGCTGGGGACATGGCACCAGGAAGCAGAGAGTGAGAGAGAGAGAGAGCTCTCTTCACTACAAAATATAAACCCAAAGGCAGGCCCCCAATGACCCACCTCCTCTAGCCACACCCACCTGCTTTCAGTTATCACTCAGCTAATCCCTATCAGGGTATTAATTCACTGATTAGGTTAAGGTTAACCCAATCATTTCACCTCTAAAGCTTCTTACATTGTCTCACACGAGTTTTTTGGGGACACTTTGTATCTAAACCATAACGTGTGTGAAACAAAAAGTTATAACATAGAACTGTCCTTACAGTATAGTGTAGAGATGTCTATCAGTGTCAAGAATGGCAGCTATTAAGAATACAAACAACAGTAAGTGTTGGCGAAGATATGAGGAAAAATGCATACTCGTATGTGCTGGTGGGATGTTTGCTGGTGGCACTGCAAATTGGTGCAGCCAATATAGACAGCAGTATGGAGATTCCTTGGAAATCTGGGAATGGAACCACCATTGGACCCAGCTGTCCCTCTCCTTGGACTATGCCCAAAATACTTAGAAACAGCATACTTCAGGACACAGCCACATCAGTGTTTATTGCAGCACAATTCACTATAGCTAAACTGTGGAACCAACCTAGATGCCCTTCAGTAGATGAATGAATAAAGAAAATGTGGTATATATACAATGGAATATTACTCAGCAATAAAAGAGAATAAAATCATGGCATTTTCAGATAAATGGATGGAGTTGGAGAATGTCATGCTAAGTGAAGTCAGCCAATCCCCCCCAAAACAAATGCCGAATGGTTTCTCTGATATAAGGCTGATTCATTAGGGGGTTGAGAGGGGGAGCGTGGGAGGAATAGACTAACTCTAGATAGGGCAAAGGGGAGAGAGGTAAAGAGAGGGGGCATGGGGATAAAAAAGATGGTGCAATGAGATAGACATCATTACCCTAAGTATATGTATGAAGACATGAATGGGGTGAATATACTTTATATACAACCAGAGATATGAAAAAATGTGTTCTATATGTGTAATATGAATTATAATGCATTCTGCTGTCATGTATGTCAAATTTGAGTAAAAAATTTTTTTAAAAAGAAGACGAGAGAAGCTGGACCTTTAAAATGGAAAACCATCAAAGGTTTCAAAGTGCAGAAGTGCTGTGACTGGCAATTTATCTAGCTACCATGTCTAGGGTGGGTCAGACGGTGGAAAGACTTGAGATAGAAGGTCAATTAGGAAAGATTGTAAGCACAAGTCCACAAGGATCAGGGCCAAAATGTGGTATATGATAAAAAAAAAAAAAAGTGTGGATTTCAGAAATGTCTGGTCTGACACTGAATCTTTATACAGGCAGTACTGTCCCTGTCACACATAGCTAGAAGCATGAGGAGGCCTCCAAAGCTCAACAAGTATACTCCCAGCAACTTAAAGTTCCCAACCTGTTTCTCACACTGCATTCTGACATTCTGTTGTTTCCTGGCCCCTTCTGCTTAGTGTTCCATCCACCCTTTGGACTTCACCTGCCACTACTGCCCTGTTTACTGTGTGGGTTTCTACTGTGGATAGAATTTTTTTTCTACCAGCTACAAGAAACAACAGCAACAACAACAACAACAACAAAACTAACAAACAATGGCCTAAGACTGTAAGAATATTAGTTTCACTCAACCAGAAGCCTGCCTCCAAGCTTGGTTGGGTCATGCAACATTACAGAGAAGGTAAATTCCACTCTCTTCCTCAGTGAGTCAGCTGTTTCTCCCCTTGCAAATATTGGATAGCTGTCACCTTCTCAAGGAAAACCCGTCAGGCAAAGGCATGCAAGTTGGAATCAGGGAACACAAAAAGGTTTTCTCCTCCTTTTCTTTCATCAGAGAATAAAATCTTCCCAACAGGTCCTAAACCAACTTCTTCTTACAGGGCAGTTTCCTCTTACATGGGCCTCATGTCTGATTCTATACCAGTTGATGGCAAAGGAGAATGGGTTTGCCAAGATTGGTTTAGATCCACCATCACTCATCCCATGTGCTTGATATGTGCTCCTGAACAGAGCTGGGGCTTGCTTAGCTGGCAAGTAGGGGGAAGACAATTGAGTTAGCAGTTTCAGAGTATTTGCTATGGACTCCCAGTGCAGCACCTTGTCCCACCCCACAGGATCACCTCTCCACCAGTTCTTGGAACCCCAACCTCAGTGCATCCATCTCCTGCCTTCCCTCCTACTTCATTGGGAAATTCTTGGTATGATTTATCCTGCGTCACTGTAAAGATGGTCATTACAAAAGAACAATTGGGCTGGATGTATAGCTCAGTGAGAGTGCTTTGCCCAGCATGCAGAAAACCCTGGGTTTGATCCCAGGACCATAAAACACAGAACCGAAGAACAATTGACTGGACGTAGCTATTGCCTAGATCACAGGGCAAGACTGAACGATGCTGTAGGATATTAGTGAGGTCATTTGAACCCCTGTTGCTAGTTTTCCCTTATGTGTAAAGACTTGAGAATTCAGTTCTTGTTTTTACCCCTGGAGTCTGTCAAGTGTTGGATTTTAAGGGGGTGGATAATATAAACATCAAGGATTAGGCAAGAACAGTTTGAGGAGGAGCTGAAAGAAGAATAGAGAATGCCAACGTCTCTGCAGATGACAGAGCCTTTGTAAGCCTCTCTCATTATCATCTCTTTTCTGTGGTTCATTTCACATTAAAATTTCCCTCAGCGTTTTGGCATGGATAAACCTTGGCAAGGTCTCTTTGAAAAAATAATTATCATGTATCTTTTCTTGTTAAAGCCAAGCAGATTTTTTTTTTAAATGCTTACAGCTCTGGAGTATTCATTAGTAAAATCTGCTGGGTGTTTAGAAACTGAGTATCATTAGATTTCTGTAATGTAGCTAATCTCACTCACTGACCTCTCTTCGAATCTACACTTCCATTGTTCTTTATTCCAATAGTTCTAATTACCATAAATATAAAAGCGATAGACATTTCCTTATTCTCAAAGAAGTTTCTGCTTTGTTCCACCCCTATGCTGTGCTGCTTTGTCCTTACAAACATACTCATTAGCCTTCATACCCTGGGATTTATTTTTCATTTGTTGAGAGGAACAAGAGGGATTGTGACTAAAAGGGACCAACTCTCTCTGACCTGATGGGCGTCTCCCTCTGTTTTCCCTAAAATAAGTTATTTATGTATCATCCCATTCATATTTATGCCAGGTTTTTCATGTATGTTGTATAAAATTTATAGGAAAATGTGAGCTCAGTGGAGAACCCAAAGGAAAAACAGCTTTTAATTAAAGGGTGACCTCATCTCTCATTCTGCCCATCTTTCATACCTTTGCTTGTGTATGCACGCGCGCGCGCACACACACACACACACACACACACAACACGCTCTCCCTGTTAGATCAGTCATTATTCATAGAAAAAAGATCTTGGACATCCATAGTTTTACTTATGATTTTCTTTTGCATATTAAGGGCAATCTCTGCTCCTCTGTGTGGTCCATCTTATCCTTTAGGGCCTTGAACTTTTGGGTCCCAACGTCAGCCTCCATTAAGTGTGTTAAGCTCTTAGGGCATCAGCTGGCTCCTTGTCTGCCTGATTTTCTCCCTTCTCCCCACTGTCTTTCTTTTCTTGCCAGACTGTGAACTTGTTGAGTGTGAGGACCAGACTTTGCAACTTGAAATGATATAAATTGCAGTATTTCAAGCAAAGATTAGTGAGAGTTGTGTTAATGCCCTCATTTAATTTTCTTTGAAACATGGTGCATAGGATTGTAAAAATAGAGGCTCCAATGACTGTTCCCTTGGTGAAGATTTCTACAAAAACAAGCAGTTCACTGAAAAGGAAAAACAAATGACTCTCAAACATCAGATATTACATTTAATGTCACTCAATAAGAGAAGCACAACTTAAATATATGGTGAGATACCATTTTCACTAGCCAAACAGGCAAAAAGCAAAAATTTTGTTAACATACTGTGATGTTGAGGAAACGTAATAACAGTGTTCTGCAGACCTTCATATTCTTTAACCCAGCAATATAATTTCTAGAAATTTATCCTATGTAGGTTTGAGATTGTAGCTTGGTGGTAGAATACTTGCTTATCCTAGCATGCGTAAGGCCCTGGGTTCAATCCCTAGCACTGCAAAAAATATAAATATAAAGTAAAGAAAAATTTTTAAAATCCTATAGATACATTATTCATTCTCTATTATTTGCAATAAAAATGGAGTGAAACAACCTAAAGTTTCATCAATAATAAAATGAGTAAATAAGTTAGGACACACCTCCACATTGGAACACTATGAACCAAAAATGTTGTAAATCTTTTTAATGTACCAATATGAAATAATTTCCAAGCTATATTAATGGGAGGGGGGATGTAGGAAGCCTGGGTTACCAGGGGCACATGTGTGGGAGGGCGGTTTTCACTATTTTTCCCTTTTGTGCTTTTACTCTTTAGAACCACATGAAACAAAACAAAATACAAAAAAAGAGCATTTGTAATTGTAGAACACTCTGCCTTTTCCCTAGTACTAAGCACAGCATTTGGCATTTGCTAGGCATTCAGATTACCTGGAAAATAGAGGCTGAGTTTATATAGCCATCATTTCAGAAAGGAGGACAATCCCAGGGAACTAAGAATTGTAAATAGACAAAGGGAGAAAGGAAGGAGAGCAAATACAAGGAGGTATGTTGCATTGCTGGCCCTAACTTCACAACAAAACACAGCCCACCATTTGGAAAACAGCATATTTGAGAATAGTCCAGGGATAGGATTGAAGAACAATGGATCTGTTGGATCTTCCCAGTCTCTCATTTCTCCTTGGTTAAAGTCTACTGCTTTGAGTTCTACTCCAGGCAGCTTTGGTGAGAGTGGAGCCTCCAGGAGCAATTCCAGCCCGTGCATAAGGACTGGGAGTGCAACTCAATAGTAAAACACATACTTAGCATGAAAGAGGTCCTGGGTTCCATCCACAGCACTGGGGGGAAAAATACAGGCAACATACATCTACTGAGTATTACCTGGACCTTCCTTGTCAGTAATACTGCACACGGGAGCTCATCTTTCTGCACAGCCACAATGGCAAAGACATATCAAGGGGCTGAGGATAGGCAGTGGGACCAGACATTGCTGAGCAATCTCATATGGTACATAAATGGGTTCAATATAGTAGGTGCTCAGACTTTTAATTTGTTGTTGTTTTAATATATTTTTTTTTAAAAAATTTACAGCAGTAAGTTCACAGCAAAATTGAGCAGACTGTTCAGAGATTTCCCACATACCTCCTCCCCTGCACAAAATCCCACCATTAACATCCTGCATCAGAGTGGTCCATTGCTTATAGCCAGTGAACCTACATCATTATCACCCAAACTCAAAATGGGTTTTGTTTGCTTTCGTTTGATAGGTTGGTTGATTGGTTGGTTGAAACAGTCAAGATATTTTCTATAAGATTACAAATCTGAGCCTGTAAGAACCTATCCTATTTAAATCCCCCAAACCAATGATTATCTTATTATAGTGCTAACTCATTCTACTCCATTTAAGTTTATACATGGTTGTGTTTTTTCCTGTTTAATACATTGTGCTTTCATTAAATTGATATAAAATATGTATTACTGAATTGAAGACACTATTCTGGATGATGTTCAGGCATACACAGAATATATAATATGTAATCTTCCTCCTGAATTTACTACAAAAACATGCAAACTTAAATAGGAACACAAGAATTAAGAATCAGTATTGCACAACAAAACAGCATGAGATATGTTCCATCAGTCAAGTGATTAGTGGTTCAATGAGAGGTAGAGACAATAAATACCATTTATTGTTTGTGCAATTTCTTTGTAGTCTTGATGGAGAGTCTTGATGGAGAAGCAGCAACTTGAACTGGATTAGAATTATGGACACAACTTGGAGAGAAAAATAGAAATGCTGAGTACATTGAAGATAATACCTGGCTTAAGACCAAGCTCTTTAAGCTTGGGATTCCATGTGTAGAGAGAATGGGGTAGTGTAAGACACATCTGTAATGTAGGTAAGGCCTATGTTGTGCAAAACTTTCAAATTATTTGTAAAGAAACTAGAATTTTCTTCTTTAATCAAGGGAAAGTCATTAAAATTTTTGAGTAGAGCTGCTTAATGCCCTGATAAGACTATTTGGGAAAGAGAATCTAATAAAACGTCTCCAACACACTCCTAACCCTCAACTAAATCAAAAGTCATTTTCCCCCAAGGAAATGTCTATGATAAGCCAACCAAAGTCTGAAGGAGCTAATTTCCCTAGAAACAGATTCAGTATATTTCTGGAACTTTATAGATCATCAGGGGGCTATTTATAAGACAAATTTTTAACTTTTGGGTCTTCATATCTTATACAGTGTTAGAGGTCTGGGTCATTAAGAGATTCTTAAGACGCTGGCTTTAAATTTTGAACCTAGATTTGGTTAGTAGAAAACTGTAGCTCGCTAGCCACTGAATGAAGGCATTTATCAGCTGCATCTTGGAATCAAACCCCAGTACCATAACATCACATCCTCTTTTTTCTGCTATCAGTCAGATGCAACAGGAAACTGACGAAGGTGCTAGGCAGTTTCCTTTCTGCTCTGACCTGCCTGGTTTCCTCTGCAGCTTGCTCCAAGCTTATTGTAAAGGAAAATCATGAAATGCCAGTTGGTTTCCTCCAGTTGGATCAAGCCGTGGACAAGGAAGGAAAAACAAATTTCTAAGATTAGTCAATTTCCCTTTGCAGCTCAAAGTTGGTCCAGGGCCTCAGCTTACCCTTCTCTTTACCAAGTTTCTCCCTTACAGCTCAGCTTTACATCACAGGCAAGATAAAGACTTTTGGCAATTTGAGCAACACATATTATGTAATTCTTACAGGAAATATTGGGTTGATTCATGGGAAAACTACCCTTATAGCATAGCTTACTTGATAAGCTTTTAATTCTCCTTTGACCTCCATCAAATTCATTAGTTCAATGGGGAAAAATATCCTACTGATAATTCTAATTGTTATACTCAGCAGCCGAGTTACTTTGCTCCTGACTCAGTATGATGAGTGAGGAACTGTTTCCATGGAGAACAGTTATGCAAAGTTAATAAGGGAATCTAATTAGTTTAGGGAAAAGAAGCTTGGACTATTTCAAAGAGCAAGAAGTTATGTTTGGTGTCCTAACAGGTAGTCTGCATTTTGCTGAGTTTCAGAGAGAGGTTCCATGGCTACTGAAAAATATTATTAGAGTCTTGCTGGCTTACTTTGTAGAAGTGATTCAACTTGAAAATGGGAGCTGCCACTTTAATCAAATCTTCTCAGTGTAAACTTAACAATGTGGTATAACAATGCTGTATTGGAATCCACACTGAATGAGAGCATATTCATTTAGCAGATGGACCATTCTTCCTCATCACATTCTATTTCCTGTTTTTTTTTAACTTACTTGTTTTTAATTTCCCTTTGAAATTTTCCCTAATTTCAGTACTTTGTACGTATTATTAAAATAATACTCTCATCAATTTCCCTTTCATACATTTGTATGATTTTTAATGTTGATATTGCAGAAACCCCTCCAGCTAAGTGATAATTGTGGTTGTGGAAATTGATAATGTGATAAAAACAAGAACACAAATGTATGCAGCTTTGGAATATGCACAGTGGATAAACAGATTGTGAAAATAAATAAGGTAAGAATTCAAGGTTTCACTTTAAAAGCATTTGGAGCAGCCACTGTAATAGGCATCTGACAAGTAACAGATTTGTGGGGGCTGCAGAATTCTCCCTTTTTTTTCCTAGGGCCTAATTATCTATTACTTAGCAGACTTATACTGTGGCGCTCTTAAAACAATTCGATGGCTCAACCAGCAGAAACATCACTAAACTAACAAACAAAAAAGAACTTGTACATGAATAAAGGGGCCTAATAATCCTTATCAGGGGACTCTATAGACTTTAACATAAGAGCAACACACCTCTTGTTCTTAAAGATAAATTGCAGGAGATGAATATGTCCAAATTTAAAAAAAATTTATTTACAAATTATTATACCCAATCAGTCAACTGGTTTCTATTATTATTACTCACAGACACCATTATGTCCCATTTTAATAATGGGCTCTGGGTGATTTTGCCTCAGTAACATTTGGGACACATATAGGCCATGTGATTAATTTAATGTTGTAAAATTTCAGCTGATCTTATATATTCAGTCAATTGAATGTATTTTACATTTTCAGAGTAACCTGTGAATATTTTAGGATACTGCAATAGGCCTACAAAAGTTGTGATTGTATCTTAGATCTCCTCTGTCCCCCTTCCTCTGACCTGTTCACCCTTCACGGGTATTGACTTTTCTGCAGGGTGCTCCTGCAGAAACCTCCTGCATATTATTTACTGCCTCTGTGTCTGCCTGCCAGTGAACTTAGTCTATCACATGGACAAGCCCCAGGGATAACTGGGATATGAGTCAGAGAAAAGGGTTAAACAATGGTGGGTCATGTCAGAGAGGGAGTGGCTGAGGGAGAGCAAGAAGTAGAGAAGAAAAGCTAGTATAGCACAATAAATGAGTGAATATCTCAGGTCCTAGTTTGAATATCAACTTACAGTAAGGGCAGGGTAAGTTTCTTAACCTCTCTATGCCTCAGTTTTCTCATATGTAAAATGAGACCAATGATAAGAGTACTTAGACTGGTGCAAGTTAAATGAGTTTTTTTAAAAAGTGCTTTGAATAGAGCCTGGCATGTGGTCAGCACCCATTGTGTTGTTATTCTTATACTTGACTCATCACATACGTGAAGAATTATTACATACTTAGAGGGGGGATATGACCTATTAGGAGTGGCTCCCAGGGCATTACTAGGAACAGTGGGTGAGAACCACAGCATATTTCATTTTGACTCAAAGATATGATCTATTCAGAAAGGGTGGGCTTCATAACAGTAGAGCTTGGAACTCTCCTTAGTCAGATGTTTGGGGTGGAGGTAGACTAGGCTGGAAACTGGGAAGGTGAACGAACCCTCCACCTCCATTCAGCAGCCTCCCCTCTCATTATCAAAGCTGCCCCTCTTTCCTCATCTGATCAGCTCTGGACTTGGAGGAAGGAGGAAGGAGAAGTCAGAGCTGTAGTCCTTTCAGTAATTTGAACAGACTTTTTCCAAACAGAGGTAGAATTTTACTGGAATCCAATCAGCCATCTCCTCACTTCCCTATCTTTTCCCTGCCTCCTCCCCCCCCCCCCCCCGAAACCCAGATAAAGACAGTCAGTGGATGTGTGGGCTCCTGTTGCTTAAAATTATGAATCAAATTCAATTTTTTCTTTCTTTCTCTGTTATTTATCTTCTGCTTTGGGGAATTTTCTCCCTAACTTGTATCTTATTATTATTTTTATTACTAACATGCATTAATTGTACATATTAATGGGGTTTAGTATAACATTTCAAAACAGGCATATATTGTGCACTGATCAAATCCAGAATCCTTCATCCATCCTCATTCTCTGCCCCCTCTCAACCTCCAGTAATCATTATTATATATTCAAGTCAATTATTTTTAACTTCTATATGAGAGAGAGAACACATGGTAGGTAGTACTTGTCTTTGGAGCTGACATATTTCATTCAACTTAATGTCTTTCAGTCCATCCATTTTGGTGCAAATGACATGATTTTAGTCTTCATTATAGATGAACAATATTTCAACACCCATGTGTATGTGTGCTTGTGTGTGTGTGTGTTATCCATTCATTCATTGATGGGTACCTAGTTGATGATATAACTTAGCTATTGAAAATAGTGCTTTCTCCAATAAATATGATCATGCAGGAATCTCTTTAGTATGCTGATTTCATTTCCTTTGGATATATATCCAGAAGTGGATCTATACCTGGATCCTATGATAGATCTATTTTTAGTTGGTTTTTTTCCTGAGCAATCTTAATATCGTTCTCCATTGGAAGACCACTAATATTATTGTTTAAAAGTCCACACTACCTAAAGCAATTTACAGATTTAATGCAATCCCCATCAAAATATCAATGACATTCTTCACAGAACTAAAAGGAAGAAAAGGAGGAAAAATGAAAGAAATTCTAAAATTCACATGGAAGCACAAAAGACCCCCTGAGACCAAAGCAATTGTGAACAAAAAGAACAAATCTGGAGACATCACAATACCTGATTTGAAGATGTACTACAGAGCCATAGTAACCAAAACAGCACAGTACTGGCATAATATAAACATATAGAACAATTGAACATAATAGGAATCTCAGAAATAAACCCACACATCGATAGCCAACTATCCTCAACAAAGGCACCAAAAACATACATAGGACAGCCTCTTCAATAAATAGTGCTAGGAAAATTGGAAATCCATATGCAGAAGATTGAAACTCAGCCCTTGTCTTTCACCCTGTATTTAAAAAGATCAACTCAAAATGAATCACTGAGCTAAATTGGTTAAAGACCTGAAACCATGAAACAACTAGGTGAAAACACTTCAAGACATTGGCATAGGCAAAGACATTTTTGATATGACCTCCCCAACTTTCAGAAGAGAGACGTGACCTTGGAGTTAAAAGGCTTATGATTTTGTTTTAGCACCACCAAAATGTATCCACACAATTACAGAGAAATGGGGGAATCTCTTTGGAGCTAAGCTTCCTTTTTGGCAAAGGGTAATTTTGGCAGATGTGGTGATGAATGGGATTGAGATAGATGATCTTCAAGATTTCCTCAAATTTGAACATTCCATTTAGGTTGAGATCACCAAATCCACAAGCAGGCAGACCATTTTTGTTATTATTTCAATGCTCAGGTCCCCTGTCCCAGCTTTCCTCCTGAGAGTATGTGATTTTCAAAAGACTTTTACATTACCCACTGGCATGTATGTGACCAGGATCTCATTCCTTTGGGAATCTAGTTTTAATAGATTGCTTTTAAATTATAGCTTAATTTGTTAAAGTAATCTTCAGGTAAAGGTTTTAACTATCCTAAGGGGCAAATTTTACTGGTATTATGGGGAAAGGATTTAAGCCAAAAAGTGACATAAAATGTTAGCAACACTACAGAATGAGATGTTTGAGGACAAATGAACTCTTCATTGACTTTTAATTGCACCATGTCATCAACCATTTAGTTTACCTATTCATGGGATTAGACCATGAAAGGAAATCTTGTTAGTGATGTGAAATGATCAAGTGTAAAATTCAAGAATTTAGACTTCAGATTCAGACAACTCTTTAAACAGATTCCAGTTTGGCACTTTCTACCTATGTGATCACCAGCTATTTCTCAGGTTTTAAATTTATAATACAGGATTGCTGTGAAAATTATCTTAAATAAATGAATGTATACAACATGTGTAAGCCCATGTCAAGAGTTCAATAAATGGAGTTATTATTTTCACCATTGACATGACTCCCCAGTTGTCAGGCCATGCAGCTGGCCTACTGGTCCCTGTCGAGCAGCAGAATGGCAGCCAGGGTGGGTTGGCACTCGAGGGCAAGCATTTCAGGTGTGGTGGGCCTAGGGTAGAAGCAGCACGGAGTTGAGCCAAAGCACTCGGACCAGTCATCCTTCAGCTGCCAGGTTGGGTACCTTAGGAAGCCTGCTGCATAATCCGACTCCAAGCAGCGTGGCAGCTCCATCCCATGATTTCAACCTCCTGCTTCCTGATTGGCAATGAAAAAATGGAAATAGGGCAGACCTGAATGGAAGTCAGGACTTGAGAGTTGACCAATAGCCGTTAGTATATTCCCAAACTCTAATTAGCATAAGTTTAAACCAATAGCATTGGTACTTCTTTCAAACCCTGATTAGCATAAATTTGGACCAACAGTAATGATCCAAGAGCCATGGACACCTGTAGACTAGCACAGTTGGATGGAGAAAGTCTGCTCTTGGATCTCCTGTTGAAATGCAAGAATTGTGTTCCTGTTGCTATTCTTCAATAAATCCTATTCTCACTCATCCTGATCTCTAGATTTTATTCTCTGAATTCATGATTCGAGAACCCTGAAAGCAGAAAAATTGATCATGAACTGCTGGTCTGTTTCAAAACTCTTGTTTTTACCATTATTAGAAAAGTTGAAAATGACTAATTTGTTGATTTCCCCCTTTATCTCAAATTCAAATGTCTTCTACATGTAAAAAATAATGTAGCTAGCCCTTGTTTCATTTACATTAATTTGGAGGATTAATATTCTTCAGTGTAACTCAGATTATACTCAGGAACTATTTGGTGAATGGGAGAATATGAATAAATTATGGTCAATCCACAGCAGCTACTTGGCTAAGGCTACTTCTCATGCCTTCTCCTCCCATTGAAGTTTGACAGAATGTTCTCCTTGGCTTTGTTTTTCACGAAGTTAAGTCCCAGAAACAGCTTGTCTCACCTCTTGTCATTCAAGAGTGACTCAGATACTGAAAAGTAACGCTTTATTTCAGTGGCTGTGGTTTATAAGAGGGACTGCACGGGTGACAGATCAGCCGTGAAAGCACTTGACAGATTAAACTGAGTGGCTCTTAATTGGTTTGGTTTTGACCATCCTGCCTGATAAGATAATCAGTAATGTAGCTGGTTAATCAATGTTGAATCAGAAAAGGCCTTCCTCTAAGGATACTGTTACCATGAACTAGATTATGAATCATAGTCACATGTTTTTATGTAAGTATGTATAAGTTCATAAACTAGGTATTATTTTGTATTTTAAATAAATGGTACAATTTTATACATATCATTCTGCAATATAATCTTGATGGACTTCTCTTGTGTGATTGTCCAGGTATTGCTGCCCGGAGTCCATTTTGTGAATACATTGTTTTGAATGTTAAGATGGCATTTGGCTAACGATGCCACCAACACAACCAAAATAACAAGGTCTTGAACAAAATAGGAAAATTTCCTTCCTCTTCTGTATAAACCCAAAGGTAGTTTTCCAGGGATGATGTGGAGCATCCCAGCTTCAAGGACCCAGCCTCCTCCATCCTGTTCCTCTACCATGCATAGGCCTTTATGTACCAAGTCACCTTGGAGTTCAGGGCAGCTGCTCCACTTAGTGAACACATTTCCACAACCACAGTACAAGGGAGAAAGGGAAGAAGCTTCATTTTTCCATTTTGCTTATATCTATTGGCTAAAACTTAATCATATTATCACAGCTATAAAGTAGAGTGGGAGAAGGAATCTTTATTCAATGTGACCACATACCTAAAATTTGGTTGTTCTATTACTAAGAAGGGGAAAGAACATATGCAAGTTTCTACCATGCTGAACTTATAGGTGATTCCACATTTCTATTATAAACAGTGCTGTGACAACCATTCATGTGCATGTCTTCTTGTGCTCATGTAGGACAGCTTTTCTAGGGATTGGTAATTCATGCTTTCAACTTTACCAGTATCACTAGGTGCTCTCCAAAATGGTTGATCAATTAGATTCTCTTCTTTCTTTTCTTTTCTTCCTCCCCCTACCTTGTTTTTTTCTTAAAAAAAATGATAGGATTGTGGGGTGATAACCTTGGCAAAGATGGTTTTGGTAGAGTGATGGGAATGGAAGGAGCTGGTGACATCGAGCTAGTGATATCAACTAGTCTTTCACTAAATTCAGCCATAGAAGGAAGTGAGAGAGAAACCATGAGCACTGGTAGAACATTTGTGTTGTGATTGGAGATTCCTGAGCTATTGGGAATAAGACAGTGGAGAAGAGACCAAAGAAAGAGACAAGACGGGCATAAATTTCTGGAGCAAATTCCTATGGGATTTAACATTTGGGGTGGGGGTGGCCATTTCCAGGTAATGATGAGGTGGTGGTCAACGTATGAGAGTGGCTAGCTGATATTGAAGGGAAAGGAAAAGCTTGGATATTCCACAGTCCAGGATGCTTTGAAACTTCAATGGAGCCAATTAGAATTGTTTATTCAATAAATGTTTTTAAGCACCTCCTAGGTGTCAGGTATTGTTCTTGAGCTGAAGTTACTCTTGAAGTAGAACAGATAAGCACCATCCTTTCTAAGGAGAGCTGACAGACAGCAAATGTGTAAACAAATGACATAACTTTTGTATCAAAATTACCGTTTATAGCTACGAAGAAAATAAAACAGGTAAAGGTGTTGTTTTAGCTAGGAGTGGGAGGAATGTAAGCAGGATGTTGCTCTGGTGCTTCTGAGAAGCAGAAACTGCTGGAGAGCTCAACAGCAAGAGGCCAGCAGCAGGCCACTGGGGGTGGGGCTGGATGGGGGATTTGCAAATTCCAAGAAAGTGCTTCTGCTGAGGGATATCTGGATGTCGTGGAGGCCTGTTAGAGCTGGAGAAGGAATAATGGATTTTCCAGCTTTGTTACTTTTTTTTTTATTGGAAACAATCAAGGAAAGAAGATAGAGGTATGAATTAGCAAGAATTATTGCTTTTTTATCCTGAATTTAGGATTTACAGGCAATGGACTGTTTTTGAATTTAATCCTGCTAAATAGAGATTATCGAGCATCAATACCTATTTTTTCCCTCTTAATGGAATGGATGATAAAAATTTATCAGCTTCTTAAAATTCATACACATCTCCATTTGTTCACGGACAGGAAAATCATCTTTATTTATTTAGAATGTGAAAGTTCTCTCTTGACAAGTTATGAAATATGTCCTAGTTCTTCCTCTTTTTCTTCATACCCCCTTTTCTTTTTTTTTTTTTTAACTCTTGGAATGTTACAATTTCTAGATTGTATTTGTACCCCAGAAAGCAAAATCACTATCAGGAAAAACAAGACAAAACAAAAAAGAAAAACTTTTACTTTTCAATATTCATTAGCCGTAATGTGGAACAATAACCTTTATTGGACCCAGGGAGTGATGTGGATTATTTCACCAGGCACTGGCCTCCAAGTCTTGCTCTCAGCAGGTAAATCAATTTAGATGAAAATGTAATCTATTTGAAGGGGTAAGAGTTGATGCTATGTGGGGGAGGGGGGGTTAAAAAGAAGCATGGTTTACTGAAATACTAGTAAACCACAATGGGGAGAAAACTGGGAAAGTAACGTAGACAGCCATGTCTGATCCAGCCATCAATTATTAAAGGTTTCCTTTAAAATTGAAATAGTTATTTTTTCAAAAGTATGAATCCAGAGCATTTAGATAGATTCTACATTAAAAATAATTTCTAGACATACAATAACACAACTCTGATGATGTTCCCTTTCTGTTTTCAAAGCAACTAAGAGGCAATGAGACAGAATAAAGAGAACACTGGGTTTGTTAGGACACTGTGTGGTGATCTGGCCTTATTGCTAATTACATTAATTAGCTGTGAGAGGTGGGTAAATCTCTTGATCTCTTTGGAATTCCTTTTCTTATTTGCAAAATGTTGGAATTAGCCTCAGTTACAGCTGCCTTTTTCTGACAAAATAATATGATCTGAGGTTTCTTACTGCAAAGGAATGAGGTATTGTGAAACTGGAATGGCCCGTAATGGACCTACAGGGTATGCTTAGGGGCCATGTAGAAATTTCCATGACATCTTTCCTGCCATCCAGCTTTCTAGACTGATAAAGCATTGAGAAGTACTGTGTGACTGTGCATATGAGTGAGGGTTGGCTAATAGGTTGTGACTGACTGCATGATATAAGCACATTTAGACAGAATCCTCTTCAATTCAGCAGAACCCTCAGGTTTTTTTTTTTTTTTTTTTGAGGAGGGGGACAGTTTAATAAGCTTCTGGTTCATATCAGTTAACCCAGCTCATGGCTCCTTCCTCTCCACAATCCCACAGAAATGACAGAAGTAATAAAGAAGCGATGAGCCCCAAGCAGCTCTGGAAAGCCAGGAAAAGAGCTGTCTATCAAGAGAGCTTTAGATGGTGTTAAGAATATGAGCTGTGTTCTGGTAAGTTGCTTACTCCCTTTGGTCTTCCAGCTTTAGTGTAAGCTACTTACCTCCTCTGTGCCTCAATTTCCATATCTGGAAAATGGAGATAATAGAAACCACCTTATAGTGTCGCTGTGAAGATTAATACAAGTCAAGACCTTTGAATGGGGCTTTCAGCTCATACTTACAATTATTGTTTTCACAGGTGGCATTATAGGTGCAATTATAAGATTAATATTGAATATTAAAGCAGATAGGTTAAGGCATGGATGATAACACACACAGGGATTAAAAAATCTACAATCCTATTTGGGTGAAAGATAATAGCTCTGATGACCTCTGATAAAGAAACCTAAGATCTTAGGCAATAGAAGCAGAGGCAGGCAGCCAGTAGGATAATTAATTACTGTGCCATGGAGTAACCCAATCAGTCTTTTATTCTGGAGCATTTGCCCTCAGGTTAAAGCTATGAGCTGTGTTGTTTAACTGGGGTAGGGCTGGGGTTGTGCCTCAGTGGTATGGCGTATTTGCCTAGCACTTTTGAGGCACAGGGTTCGATCCTTAGCACCACATAAAAACAAATAAATAAAATAAAGGTATTGTGCCCATCTATAAGTAAAAAAAAAGTATAAAATAACTGGGATATTTACTGACTAACACTGCCAAGGTGGGTACTGGGACCAGAGAGAAATGAGACACCATTGCAGCTAACTTCTGTCAGTCATAAGAAAGATGAAAATGTAATTCATTTGCTGAACTGGGACACTTTTGACTGAAAGTAAGTAAGCACTATTAATAATTATGCCAGGACAAGAGGGGTAACCTGTGACTGTTGTAGGCAAACCAGGACATGATTTCCCCTGGTCATAAAGGTAGAGAGCAACAAAGAAGCCTGCTGGGCCGGTCTCTCTCCCTTTCCAGGAACTGCACCCCTTGCCAAGAAAACCAAGAATTTCACAAACTGAAACACTGCCGCTACCAACTAGGTCAATCTAAATGTGAAATTGTAAGTGTAAATAGCTAAGCAAGAAGTCTAAAACACTTAAGGAAAACCAGCAGCATGAAAGAATGGTACCACCCTGTAGAAACAAGAAATTTCCTATGAGAAAACCACATAAATACAGGAAACAGAGAAATCCATATGAATTTATTAAATCTATGAAACAAGAAGAGGCTGCCATTTTTTAAAGAAGGAATCTAAGTTCTGGGAAATTAAAAAAATAATTGGCTCTTCCTTAAGGTTACCAGATTGAGTAAATCAAAATAAAGGACACACAGTTAAATTTTAATTATTTCTAATTGCATATGCATATGGACATGGAATTAAAAAAAAATATTGGATGGGACATACTTATGCTAACAAGTGTTTATTTTTATCTGAAATGAGTTATAATTATCTACATTACATACCTCTTCTTTTAAGTATATTTCCTTTGGTTCTTCTTAATAATTCTTTGTTAGAATTTGCTTATAAAATTTCCTGAAGTAATAATCTATGTTCTACTTATATAACCTAGGTTCTTCCATGGTCACATATAACTTGTTAATTCTGTTGTTCATTGAACATCCATTGATGAGAAAATAGACTCCACATTATCATTATGAGTCAGTGTAAATGGCATCAAGTTGACAACTTTGAGAACTACTCTTGAAATTTGATTCATTAAAACATACAGTACTGATATTTCATGGCATAACTTGCTTTTCTAGTCTTTAGGATTATGCTGTGACCAACAACGTTTTAAAATGTTGTCCACTAACAAAAAAGAGCATTGTCATCCCTTTTTTCTCCCTTCTTCAGCACTACACATGAGGGTTCCACTTGTTGCCAAACTGGAAGGGTATTTAGAAAATCCATGTCCAAGAATAGAATCCTTCATGGGATGAAACCCATTTCAAAAGACATTCATGGCATGTCTCATAATACTTCTCCCTTCTAAACTGGAATTTCTTTTTCTGTCCTAAAGTAATGTTTTTCTTTTATAGCAGCATTGACACTTAAAGACATGAATATTTTACAGGTTCTTTTTTTTTTTTTTTTTTAATAACACATTGTTCTTCTCTTCAATAGGGTACTTCAACTAGGATGTATAAGCTGAAAATGATGCTAATCCATGTTGTGGAATGTCATTGTAACTTTTTTTTTTTTTTGGAGGGGGTATTGGGGATTGAACTCAGGGGCACTTGACCACTGAGCCACATCCCCAGACCTATTTTGTATTTTATTTAGAGACAGGGTCTCACTCAGTTGCTTAGCACCTCATTTTTGCTGAGGCTGGCTTTGAACTTGCAATCCCCCTGCCTCAGCCTTCTGGGGTCCTGGAATTACCGGCATGTGCTGCTGTGCATGGCTTACTATAATTTCTGCCTCAATTTTTTTATCTTGTTGTCTGAACTTCTCTTAGCAAAAAATCACTTTCTTTACTACTAGTTGAGAAAATGATACATCTCTTATGCTTAGCTCTTTGTCTATGTTGGTTTATATCACCATTCTTGATATTGAATAAATGGTTTCATACTAAGGACCTCAAAATGACTTTTTCCTTGTTTAATAAGTCTGTTGTTCAGAAAATTCATAGCAAAATTTACTTTTATATTTTTGACATATTAGGTTCAAACATAAAAATAAAAAGTAGATAATAGCAACCACAAGAAGAATAAAAATGTTTGAATTTGATAATCTTACAGTAACGTTAGTGTGTCTGTCACTTCTAGTTCAACTCAGAGAAATAGGAGTTGAATTATCGAATGAGTTCAGAATTTATGAGTTAATGATAAACTGAACTAGATATCTCATGCAAAAAAAGTGAATTTCCAGTTTGCCTGCAAGGGACAGCTCATAAGGCACAGTCTCCCCCAACAGTCAAATCTGATCTTGTATGAGGTTTTGGAAAGCCTGACATTCAAATACTGGTGGGCTTTTCATGTCCTAGACTAATCCACTAGCCAGTGTTAGAGTTACATTTTAAAAAGCTGTTCCCAATGCAAAAGTATCCACAAAACAGAGAAAAAAATTTAGTTGATTAAAAAAATCCATTAAAAATGATATGATAATCAAAAAGTAGTATCATCTCAACAATATAGCATTAAAATCTATGAAACAAAAACTGTTAAAAAGAGAATTTGAAGTAATCATAGTCATGGTAGAAAACTTTAAAACACACCTCTCCCAGAAACTGACAGAGAAAGCAGACAGAAAATAAGTATTTGGAAGACAGAACAATTCACAGACCTGAACTTGCAGAACACACTGTCAGGCACACAGGATAAATTTATGCCAACAGGATAAACATCAGCCAGTGTAGTTGATATTCTTCTTTGACTTCCAGATATCTTTTTAATTGAAGCAACTAAATTTGTTATGGTTTAGATATGAGCTGTCCCCCAAAAGCTCATGTGTGAGGCAATGCAGGAATATTCAGAGGTGAAATGATGAAATTATGAGAGCTATGACCTAGGGCTGGGGTTGTGGCTCAGCGGCACAGCACTTTCCTTGCACATGTGAGCCACTGGGTTTGATCCTCAACACCACATAAAAATAAATAAACAAAATAAATATATTGTGTCCATGTATAACTAAGAAGAGAGAGAGAGAGAGTTAGTTATGACCTAATGAGTGAATGAATCCTCTTCAGTGGATTAACTGGGTGGTGACTGTAGACAGACAGGGTGTGGTTGGAAGAAGTGAGGTAGGAAAAAGAGCAGGGGTAGGCAGATAGGAAATTCAGCTCCACCAAGGTCAGATTTCTGTGTAACATTAGAGAGAGACCACATGTCAGGAGCTGCCATATAGGAGTTGAGCACCCTTAGCCTTGAGCAGTGGAGGTATGGAGACTGGTTTCCCCTCCACGCAGAAGCAGGTGAATCCCATCTCCGCTCAGCAGGGGAGCAGGGCTCTGGGAGTGGGTGTACCTAATGGGAGTGGGCTGCCTTCTTGTTCCTTTGTAATACTACTCTTTACCTTTTTTGCACGGAATGTTCTATTGAACGCTCCCCTCAATAAATAGGGTTCAGAACGTGCCCTCTCCCTCTCCTGTCAGCCTCCAGTGTTTTTACCTTGCCCTCCCCTCACCCTGTGGGAGCTCTCAGCTGGAGGCAGAGAAGCCATCCTGAACCTCCCCAAGAAAAAGGTAGTTTCTGTGTCTGTGTGAATTCAGCCCAATTCACCTGAGTGACCCTGGTTCCATAGCCTGCGATGGACAAGGGCTACAACGTGAGCTTAAATTAAAAACAAAAACTGATATTGAAACATCTGTGACCCAGGGCTCAGACCCTCTCCAAAAAAAGCACAGACAGCAATGTGTTAATCTGATTGGGCAAGGTGTATGAACACCAGGTGCCCTGGTACAACTGGACTCCACTGTTTTTAAAATCTCTAGCCTATGATCTTCAAGGTCACCTTACTCCCATCTAACCTTATAATATAAACCCCTAGACAACAGAAACACCTTTGGCAACCATCTCTTGGTGCCCTTACCCTTTGGGAGCCCTGCCTGCTTACTATTACTCTAATAAATCCTGTTACTTTGCTCTGACCCTTTGTGTCATGAATTTCACTCTTTGAATTCATGAGACAAAGAACCCAACACTATACTCAGTGTTAAAGAAGTATGCTACTGGGGTTTACATTCTGTCCTTGGCGAGCAGAGCTCTCTGATTCCTGGCTGTCATATCCTGAGCTGCTTCCCTCTGCCATTCCCTTCCGCCACGATGTTTTGCCTCACATAGGGTCCAGAGATATGGCGCTGACCACCATGGCCTGAACTTCTGTGAGCCAAAATAAACTTTTCTTCCTCTAAGTTGTTTTTGTCCTTTAGTCACAGTGGCATAAAACTGGCTAAAACACAAATTTAAAGCAATGTATTAACATGTGAACCTGAAAGGAATAAAAATGAATACATGATTTCTCCTGTTTTCCCACACTGTTTGTACTTTGGGGATAAAAGATGATTTTTGAAATTTTTTATTTTTGCAGTACTGGAGATTGAGTGCAGGGCCTCACACATGCTAGGCAAGCACTCCACCACTGAGCTACATCCCCAGCCCTAGCTAATTTTTTTTAATTTATATTGCCTGTTCAAATAAACAAATGTTGGCTTACCCAATCAGGGAAAGAGAGAAAAGATTTAAATAAGTAGTATTCAAATGTGCAAGGACACAAAGCTACAGATTTGAGAGAAACTTAAAAAAATTAAAAGAGAATATTATGTAAAAATTTAAAAAGAAAGCTTTGGAAAAACAAATAAAATCTAAACTCTTCAAATTCAAGAAGGGGTAGAAAACTTGAATAATTCAACAATTCAATAACTATAATACATTGTCCTTTTGTGATTTTTTAAAGTAGGTTTTTCAATCTTTCAGGGAAGAGCTATCATATTGAACTTTGTAGAACATAAAAAAAGATGGAATTGTTGAACATTGTTCTACAGGGTAGAATATTCCTGCTAAGAATACTAAGCAAATATCGTGTGCAGATTAGCATACATACAGCATGCCTATTAACCAATCTTTTCTATGAAAATGGTGTGAAAATATTAAATAACAATATATTTAACAATAACAAAGATATTAAATAATAACAATGATGCTATACATAAGGGATAGATGCCATGACTGAGGAGAGTGTATATAAAATGCCAACATAGTATAATATCTAGTATACATCAATATCATATATTTTATTAAAATAAAATATAACTTTATTTATGTTATTGAGTTAGAAAATATCAATATGTTTTATTTATTTATTTATTTATTGGTGCCAGCGATTGAACCCAGGGGCACTTAACCACCGAGCTATATCCCCGGCCTTATTTTGTATTTTATTTAGAGACAAAGTCTCACTGAGTTGCTTAGGTATTTGCTAAGATGCTGAGGCTGTCTTTGAACTCTTGATCCCCCTGCCTCAGGTACCTGAGCTGTTGGGATTATAGGCTTGCACCACAACTACTGGCTGAATATACTACATTAAAGAAAACAGTAAATTATCTAAACAGTGAGAGGAAAGGCATTTATTTGGAATCTACTTTGATTTAACAGCATGTAAAA
Source organism: Marmota flaviventris (assembly GCF_047511675.1). Taxonomy (NCBI): domain Eukaryota; kingdom Metazoa; phylum Chordata; class Mammalia; order Rodentia; family Sciuridae; genus Marmota; species Marmota flaviventris. Next base: position 24,147,245 of record NC_092500.1, on the reverse strand, counting down.
AAACCCATACATTTCTAAAGTGCAGTAATAGAAGATTTCCATAACTCAATAAAAGACACTTATCACAAATCACTATGAAACATTATATTTAATGGTTAATTACTTAAGAGATTTTATTTAAATGGAAGAACAGGGAAAGGAAAACTATCACTGCTATTTTTAATATTATTTTCAAAATCCTAACTAATGCAATAATAGTGGAAAGAATGAAGAGCTATCAATCTTAGGAAAGGAGAAAAAGCTGTCATTATTGGCTATAAATAGTGCAAGAAACAGAACCAACAAGCCCATGGTAATAACAAGATTCCATAAGATGAGAGAAGTCAAACTTACAAAAGCTGATAGTCTGTCTATGTGCAAAAATTGATGAAATAGAAAACATAGTCGGAAAAGGATGATAGCCACAATACATCAAAAAACATAAAATACAGAGGAATAAACAAATGTTTAGAATCTGTATAAAGAAAACAACATAGCTTTATGGAAGCTAAGAAAATGCCAGCATCTCTGAATGGAAATGCCTGGCTTCTAGAATGATCTTCTGGAGGTCACCCTGACCAAGAACTCTTGAATGGACATGTGAGGTGCATAAGAAATAAACCCTTCATTGTCTTAAGTGACAAGGTTTAGAGATGTATCTATTACCTTAGCTAAGATACACATAGTTCGTGTTACTTCCTAGGGACTTGAATCAAAGCAGTAATGTTTAAAGCCAATGCCCTCAAGCATTATGCTATACTGAGTTTGTACATAGTATGATACAATCTTTGCTTTTATTTAGTTATTTTTTTGTATGTGCTTATGTTAGTGTGAAAAGGTACCTTGAAATGTAATGTTGGTTACCCCACCTGGTGGTAGTTATGGAGAGTTTTTCACCTTTTGTTTCTGTATGGTTTGAGCTTTTTCAAAAAACATATACTTATTAAAAGACAGTGAAATTTTAAAGTAAAAGTTCATAAGTTTCATGACATGTGTTAAGTGAGCCAGTGCTACATGCAAAACTTAAGATTTAGTACCCAACAAAGCATCTTTTCTATGGCAAATACTTGATAAACGCTTATTGGATGGATTAATGGCCAATCTCTTCTATTAGACCCTAAATTTTTGAAGTCTGTGGATTGCAATTTATACCTAACTGATCACACTCAGTAAATATTTGTTAAATTCATATATACACCCATTAAATGTACATGTTTTTATGTATTTCTTGCCATAGTTTCCCACTTCTTTTCACCACCCGTCTTAAACTTTTGCCTGTAATTTTATTTATGTTATTGAGTTAGAAAATTCAAAGCTTTTTGTAATATATCTTATCAAAAGAAGTTATCAGTGCATGTAAAAAAGTGTTTAGTGGCATATCATGATTTTTTTTCCAAATGAGATGAAGCTAATAATACAAAACTAATCTATAAATCATCTTTGAATTCCAAGTTGTAAGATAATATTGAATTTTAGTGCTTATAAAGCTTTCCCTTGCTTTGGAAAATCAGTTTTAATTTCAAATGATTGAAACCTAATAAGTACTCTTTTTTTGTTTTTACAGAATATTGTATTTGAAAAACAAGGATTTTGCTTTCAGTTAGAAGCACATCATTCACATTTGAGAGAAATCCAGAGCCTCTGGAACATACTGTGACAATCCAATGCACTTAGCAACTGAGAGAGCGTGGGCTGTGAACGGGGAGCCTAGTGACATTAAGAAATCAATTTGCAAAGAGGTGGCTTGAAATTTGCAGACTTTTTTTTTAAGGTGTTGTGAGGAGGTGTTGAAGCAATTAGAAAATGACATGCATTTCACTGCTTGTATAATATTCTGCATTCAAATTTCTCTGCATAGTTTTCTGTTCCATTTTTCCCCCTGATACTCCAAGAGAATAACATCATGTGTGTGGACAGATGTATAAGAGAAAAACACTCTGTCTACAGTGTTTGTCTTGGATGATCATACCCCTGTTTATAGCTCTTTCTTCTTTTAGTCTATTCCCTATAAAGGGATGGAAACTATAATGCAGCTCAGAGATTTGGGAAGTAAGGATACTTTCTTTTCTGACATTGAGGTATAACCCTCTCCACTCCAAGTTGTAATATCAGTTATCGTCTGAAAGGACAGGAAGAAAAAGTCTTAGAAATGTATTCAATACATAATAGAATATAATAAAGCTATGATCAAAATATTTCTGAAGAAGAAAAGGAAATCAGATTTAACATATCCCAAAATGTATCAGTGATCTTTCTCCCTGTCTCATCAAGGATTTTTGGCTCAGAGCATCAGAAAAACAAATCTAATTACTTGTCATTCTGTCTCAAATGGTGAATTTCTTTTTTTTTTAACTTTTATTTATTTTTTATTATTGGTTGTTCAAAACATTACATAGCTCTTGACATATCATATTTCATACATTTGATTCAAGTGGGTTATGAACTCCCATTTTTACCCCGTGTACAGATTGCAGAATCACATCGGTTATACATCCATGTTTTTTACATACTGCCATACTAGTGTCTGTTGTGTTCTGCTGCCTTTCCTATCCTCCAATATCCCCCCTCCCCTCCCATCTTCTCTCTCTACCCCATCTACTGTAGTTCATTTCTCTCCCTTGTTTCTTTTTTTTCCCCTCACTTCCTCTTATATGTAGTTTTGTATAATGATGGGGGTCTCCTTCCATTTCCATGCAATTTCCCTTCTCTCTCCCTTTCCCTCCCACCTCTCGTCCCTGTTTAATGTTAATTTTCTTCTCATGCTCTTCCTCCCTGCTCTGTTCTTAGTTGCTCTCCTTATATCAAAGAAGACATTTGGCATTTGTTTTTTAGGGATTGGCTAGCTTCACTTAGCATAATCTGCTCTAGTGCCATTCAAATGGTGAATTTCTTATTAGGATATCCAAAAACCAAGGTAGGAAGACAGCTGGACCCCTGGAAGGGATTAGAATCAGGATCTGAAAACTCCTTATTAACATAGGCAATTCTCTCTTCAGTCTCTGCCTTTTCTGACACAACTTGCTTTTCTCCCTCTAAACCAGCTTTCTCAAGTTCTTGGCAAAAACCAACCAACTTTCCATTTATTCAGATTCATTATCTAGCAAATCTGTTTCAGATTCCCCTGGAGAAAGAATCTGATTGGCTCAGCAAGGTCAAGTCCTCGTGTGGTGAAGTCACATAGTTCAAACTATGTGAGTGAGGAACTGTTCGGGAGTAGATGAGGTTTACATGCATTGGCTAAGCACTCAAAGTTGTATAGCAAGCTCCTCAAGTCATCTCTTAAAACTCTTATGTAGATTATTAATATCATTAATATTCTTTTAGGCTCTCAACCTCAAAAACAGATTCATTTCCAACTTTTCCTTCACCTTCCACACTTATCACCTATTTTTTTTCATTCAGTAAGTATTTATGAAGTAATAAAACTAAATATCAGACATTGCTTTAAGCATTTGGATTCAATAATTAACACACACAAGCAGTCCTGACCTCACTATCAAATTCTATCAATTTTTTACTGTTTCTGACTTCACACCCAGTGAGATGAAAAAACCAAAACCAAAACCAAACCAAACCAAACAAAAAAACCTACATGGGGTAGGAAGTTGGGAAATTTAAAAAAGGGGGGGAGGGTACTTTTGTTGACAGGGCAGCTGGTGATTTTAGTATTATGCTCAGAATCAAAAGGGCTTGTATTGAGATAAGAATTAAAAATACACTGTTATGGTTGGGTTCTGGAACTTCCCTCAAAAAGCTCATGACAATGCAGCTAAGTTCAGCAGTGAAGATTGGATTATGAGGGCTCTGACCTTATCTGTGGATTGATCCAGTTGATGGATTAATAATGTGAATGGATTTGCTGGGAGATGGTAAAACAATAGGCAGGTGGGGCATGGCTGTGTTACCGCTGTTGACCGGTGACAAGTCCTTGCTTCCCCAATGTTGAAGAATAACACCAGAGAAGCAAGCTGAGGCAATGTCAGAGTAGAAATTAGAAGTTTATTAAAGGACAGCAGAAAAGACTTCTCCCAGAGGAAGAAGGGGACCCAAGAGGTGGAATCCGTGGAAGTGCGGTTGTTTCCCCTTTTTATAGTTCTTTCAGTGATGGCATATAGGTGGGAAGGCCCGAGGGGTGGGACACAGGTGGGCCAAAGAAGTAATCTGGGCAGGAAGGTCTTCTGAGTTAGCACCTTCAAATCTGCTGGGGCTGTTCATTAACATTTCTTTGGGATGGGCTATCTTTAAATCTATTGGGAGCTGTTTCCTGGACTTCATTGACAAGAGTTGCTCAACTTTTCTGCGAATTCATTCTCAGCATGGCCTCCATTTTAGATCTCACTGGATATTAGACCCGATTTACCTAACTACACTGACTACCTAATTTTAAATCTGGCTTCAGCTGGAGGAAGTAGGCCACTGGGAACATGGCTTGGGGACTATATCTGTCTCTGGCCCCTTCCTTCCCCCAACTCTCTGCTTCCCAACTTCCATGAACTGAGCAGTTTTCCAGTGCCTCACCTTTCCACCTTGATGTTCCTGCAATGGAGTTAGCCCACCATGGACTGAATCCTCTGAAAACATGAGCCCAGATGAATCTTTTCTCCTCTAAGTTGTTCTTCTCAGGTATTTTGGTCACAGTGACACAAAGTTAACACATACATTATAGTAGATAAACAGAAATTTAAGATTTTTCTGTGGGTTTACAGAACTCCCAAACTAAATATTTTGGAAAATTTAAATTCATCGCCTTAACAATTGGTCTTTAATATTTTTCTTTAAAAAAAAATTTTTTTTGAGCGAGAATAATTGGGGCAACAACTGGATGCTCCTCCAATTGTTCTTACTCAAATATTTTGTTAACAAGTAATAAAACAATACAAAACAAGTAATAAAAGTTAGCATTGTTGAGTACTTGCTTTGTTGTAGGCACTGTGTACACATTTTTCATGTATCAATTTATTTATTTTGTTGGAAGGATTAATCCCGACAAAATATGTTTAAATTTATACTTATGTATTAGGAAAGTCCAACCAGTTATTTAAATTTTATTGATTACTACTCATAAGAGCAGTTGTTCTTTCTTTTCTTCTGCTTGCATTTTTGTTTTGATTTTTTTCCTCTTCTTTTTTGACATGGGAATTTGGATTATTGATTTGGTACTTTTCCTTTTTAAATGTAAGCATTTAGTGTTATCAATCTAATGTGTCAACAGTGCTTTGCCTGAATCTCACAAGTTTTGCTATGCTGGGTTTTCACTTTCATTTAGTTCATGTATATTTTTATTTCATTTGAGGCTTCCTCTTTGACGGATGGCTTATTCAGCAGTGTGCTATTCAATTTCCAAGAGTTTGGACATTTTCTATTATTTCTCCTATTTATATCCAGTTTGAGTTCATTTTGGTCAGAGAACACTGTATAATTTTAATTCTTTTAAATTTCTTGATGTTTGTGTTATGGTTCAGGATATGATCTATCCTGATATATGTTGTGTGGATACTCAAGAAAAAAAAAAGGTGCATTTTACACACGTCAATTAGATCCTTTTGGTTCATGGTTTTGTTGAGTTTTTCCATAACTCGAATATTTTCTGTTAAGTTGATCTATCAGTTGAGAGAGGGGTATTTAAGTGACTGCCTGTAACTGTGGATTTGTCTTTTTTATTTATTGATACATTGATTATTTTGTCTATCTTTTTAAAAATTTATTTATTTATTTATTTATATGGTACTATGGATTGAACCCAGGGTCACTTTACCACCAAGCTGCATTCCCAGCCCTTTTAAAAATTTTAAATTCTGAAACTAAGTTGCTCAGGTTGGCCTTGAATGAACTTGTGATCTTCCTGTTTCAGTCTCCCAGGTCACTGGGATTCTAGGCATGCACCATCATGCCCAGATATTTATCTTTTTAGTTCTATAAGTTTTTCTTCAACTATTTTGCAGCTCGGTTGTTTGGTGATTTACAATTACTCTGGTAGAATGACTCTTTGTCATTATGTAATGTACCTTTGTTTCCCTAGTAATTTTTTTTTGTTCTGAATATTCTGAAATCTCCTCCTTCTACCTCCTCCTCCCTCTTCTTTCGTTTTTTTCTCTCTCTTTTTAAAAATTAGTTCTAATAAGTTATACATGACAGTAGAAAGCTCTTCTATTGATTGTACACAAATGGAGCAGAATTTTTCACTTCTCTGGTTGTACATGAAGTAGTGTCACACCAGTTGTGCAATCATACATGTACTGATGAGGTCTTGCCCCATTTTTCTGGCTGGGCTTGAATTTCTGGCTCAAGTGATCTGCCTGTCTCAGCCTGCTGAGTACCTGGGACTACAGTAGCTCATCACTGTGCCTAGCTTGAAATTCATTTTATGTGCAATCAATATAGCCACTTGTTCTTTCTTTTGATTAATTTTTTTAAATATTTATTTTTCAGTTTTCGGTGGGCACAACATCTTTATTTTTTATTTTTATGTGGGGCTGAGGATCGAACCCAGCGCCCCGCGCATGCCAGGCGAGTGCTTTACCGCTTGAGCCACATCCCCAGCCCTTGATTAATATTTTCTTGGCATTTATTATTCACCCTTTTATTTTCAAGCTACTAGTATCATTATATTTAAAATGAATTTCTTGTAGACAATATATAACTACATCTCTTTTTTTCTCTTTCCCCCTACTTTACAAATTGCTGACTTTTAGTTGGTGTATTTAAACCATTTACATTTCATGTAATTATTGATATTTTAGGGTTTAAGCCTGTCATTTTTTTTTTAACTTTCTTTATTAATTTTTGTTTGTCTGTTTTTCTCCGTTTTCCTGTGGACTATGCATTTTTTTTTAGAATTCCATTTTGATTTAGCTAGAGTGTTTGAGTGTATCTAATTGTATAGTTTTTTAGTGATTGGTCTAGGTGCTAAATTATGTATATGTAATTTGTTACTATCTAATTGTGCTAAGGTTTTACCAGTTCACATAAAATGTAGAAACATTATTTCTCTGCATGGTTTTTACCTTTCCCACTTATAAAATAATTATTTTAAATATTTCCTCTATGTACATTAAAGACCATGTCAAACAATGTTGTAATTTTTGCTTCAAAGGTCAAACATAGTTCAGAAAATTTAAAAGGAGAAGAAAGTAAATTGTATTTTTTAATTTTTTTTACACTCTTTTGTTATTTTTTATTCCTTTCTTATAGTTTAAATTTCTTGGGCTGGTGATTTACTTCGGGAGCCCACATCCTCAACCACTCTCCTGTACTCCCTGTGACCATTTCCATAGTGACCTTGACAGTGAATTTGGTGAGAGTATATGATGAGAGAATCAACACAGCAGCAGCGATCAATCTAAACAACACAAAATATGCATATCTGTTTTCTTGTTACATGAGCTTAATAAATTTTGGTATTTTGCATTTAAAAAACTGTGCTGGAAACTACATGTTCAGAAACATTTAAAAATAATAATGCAAATTTAGGAGGAAAAACTTTTTGACAACTGAAAAGAGAGAAATCTTGGCAAAGAATACTTCTATGTTAATGAGAACCAAGCAGTTAAAAATTACTCGCATCTTCCTTAAAGTTCATTTAATAAAGTTTAGTGAAAGTCAGAGATCACATAATAGGAGAAAATTTAATGAATCTTCTTCACAGCAAAAAATGGGAAAGTAACCTTTTCTGATGATGTCACTAAACAAGCAGGGGTTGTAGGAAATGATTAGCTGAGGGAAGAATGAGGGGGATGTTCTAAGAATCCCAAGCTTAGATAGCTGCTGAACTGGATCTCTAAATAAAGCTGGAACTAGGAAAGTGTGTGTATTCTGGGGGGTGCTGCTGGTGGTGGTGGTATAGGTAAGGTGTCATGAAAGATGAGCTAGATCGTGTTTTTTCAAATTTACCTGTTAATTTTACCCCTGAATATACTTCTAGAAACCCCGTATTTTCTTGCATACTTAAGAATAGTATTTAGCATGTTATGAATATTGTGTTGGCAATATATTATACAATGGGTAAGAAGGCTATTAGGTGGTTTGCTTAAAGGAATTGTTTAATTGTTCCATCAGTGCCTTGTAGTAAGATTCCAGATGCTTCTTTTTTGTCAAGAGAATAAGAGCAATGGTAAAAGGAGAAGAGAGGAAAAACTTTGTAGGTACATTGAAGGCAGAGAAATTTGTTGAAAACATCAAAGTGGAGGATTTGGACATTGACTCTCTTAAAACTAGATATGCCCATACCCTTAGAAAGTGTTGTATATTCTCAGGACTAGGAGGATGCCATGTTGAAATCAGGGTTCTGGACCATCAGGGGGAGCTTTATATATGAAATTACACAATTAAGGGCAGTGGATTCCTGTGAAAAGTTAAAAAACTGGTTGAGTTAGTATGATTTGATTTGCATTTTGAAAGGTCATTCTGAATACTATAAAGAATGGATTGGAGACAGGCCAAACTGGAGCAGAAAGATTAGTTAGGAGGCTTTTGCAGAAATCTCATTGAGATTGAAGGGCCATGCTAATACTGGCACTGTGGAGATGAAAAGAAGACAGCTCACAGTAGTGTTGTCCAAAAAAATGTCATGCCAGCCAAGAAAGAAAGTCACATGTGTAATTAAAAAATGTCTAGTTATCCACATAACCAGGTAATAATAAGCAAGTAGAATTCACTTTGTTTTATTTAATCCAATGTATGCAAAATGTTGTAATTTTAAAAATGTCATCAATGTGAAAATGGTTTTTAAATAATTATTTTATATACTTTTGTACAAAGTCCTTAAAATTTGTTGTGTATTTTACAATTATAGCATATCTCAATGCAAACTGGTTACTTGTAGTCCACATTGAGACTGTCATACAGACTAGTTGATATGGACTAGCCATTCGAGTGCTTGATAGTCTCATGTAGCTAGTGACAGTCATACAGGACAGTACAGATCTAGAGACTGGGATTGAAAATGGGGAGGGAAGACTCAAAGATACCACTGTTTCTTGCTTGAGTGACTGCAATTGTGGTATTCAGGGGAAAGGTCAAGGGAGTGAGCTGAGGGGACTTAAGCCACTTTATAATTTCAATCAGCTCCATCAAGCCAACTTAAATGACCACACAATCTGAAAGAAAACAGTGCATGCTTAGAAGATGCAGCTTCAAAACATGTCTCTGAGCTCTTCCTTCTTATCTATTACCACACCAAACCTCTTCTTGTATGAAAATTCTGAAGCCTCCACTAGTGGCATCTATTATTTACTGAGAGAGAAAGAAAGAGAAGAATAGGTTAGGAAAAGGATGTGTGTTTGGATTCTGTCAAATTCAAGGTATGCTTGTAAGTTGTATTATTGTTCAAGATATTGCCAATGCTTCTCTCTGTAGGAGGCTTATATTTCCATTTGAGTTGCTTTAGAAAACAAAATGTGAGTGGAATTGATGAGTGCCACTGTTATGGTTTAGATATGAGGTGTCCCCCAAAAGCTCATGTATGAAACAATGCAAGAAAGTTCAGAGATGAAATGATTAGGTTGTGAAAGCCTTAACTTAATTAGTGCATTAATCCCCTAATAGGGATTAACTAGGTGGTAACTGTAGGTAGGTAGGGTGTGGTTGAAGGAAGTAGGTCACTGTGGGGACATGCATTTGGGATTTATATTTTGTCCCTGGTGAGCTAAATATTAGAGTATCACTTTGTGATACAATGACCTAATCTGAAGCAGGTGCCTTACTTTCTTATAGATAAATATTAGCATATTGTTCACGACATTTGGCAATTTTTATTCAGAAAAGTCTTAAAAAGACTTTTACTTAAAAATATCTTTTCATGAAAAATATAAAGATCCAGTACATTACTTTAGGATGCTAACTAGTATTTAATTTTATAGATAAAATAATTTACCTGTACATTCATTGATGTATAGTTAGATTGTTTCTAATGCTTTACTATTATATACATTTAATATTAGCAATAACATTTGCTATATGCTCTTTAAATATCTGAATAGTCACCCTTATACATATGTGTATATAATTTTGTAAAGTTGATTTCAAGAAATGAAATTTCTGAGTTAGATGGTACAGTATTTAGAAAATAGGTTTGTCTGCCTCTACAAAGACCTCCAATATTAGTGCTTCAAACAAGAAGGAAATTTATTTTCTATCACATACTGATTAGGGTGTGAGTGGTTCAGAATGGATATTGTGGCTTCACAGTGTTACGAATCCAAGCTCCTTCTTTTTCACTGCTCCGTTTTCCTCAGGTTGTCGCTGGCATTAGCATCAAAGTGGTGGTGGTGGGGCGTTGTATATGGGACACACATTGAGTACTGCCCTGGATTTCATGTCTTCACTTATCTACTGGGCTTTCCACAACTTGCCATATTCCAGCACCTACTGTTATAATGCCACCAGGATGGCCTGCTTGCTTCCACTGCCTGAGGCCACTGTCTGGTATTTCTAGTTCTTTCCACCACTTTTGAGCTAGGATAAAACTGCATCATGAGGTGTGATAATTGGGATTCCTGAAAGTTGTTGAAGGGCCCCATGATCCATCGTGGAAGTACAGAGGGAACTCTTGACACCAAGGAGACAGCAGGTACATTTTCTCTCCATAGCTCCCTCTTATGGATTACTCTAAGATATGACATATAGAAATCTCTGCAACCTGGTAGGGGATATCCCATATAGCAGAGCCACTGGCTGTGTGTCTTCATGATTCACTGGCTAGCACTCTATTTCCTTTCCATCCATTCCTGTCTCCTTTCTTCTTATTTCACAGGAATTATATTACCAAATGAAATGCTAGCCCTTTAAGCCTTTGCCTCAATTTCTGTTTTTTAGGGAACACAGGTTAACATAACAGCAGTGAGGGATAAAAAGTGGATACTCAGAATGAGAATTTATATGTGAATTGCCCACCTACCTGAATGCAACAGAGGCTCAATTGTCTTAGGGCAGTTAGTTGGCAATTTGAGGTATGCTTTGAAAGACAGAAGTGCTTCTATTACAGCTTGGGGCACCTGAAGGGTAGACTTTGCTGAAAACCAGGCCCAGGATCAAATTATATTGCAGGTATTCCAAGGGTAGGGATCAGAGACCTGAAGTGGAGGCATTTATATACATGACCCTAAGAATTTTGATTTCTTAAATTCCTCCAAGCCTTCCAGGCTGGAAGACATAGTTCTTTAACCAACTTGCCAGAGAAAACTACTTTCTGCTTGCCTAGGGAAACATACAATGACCTAATCTGAAGCAGGTGCCTTTCAAGATGAGGCTTGCTTTCCTGAAAATATGCCCCCAACATATTGCATTGCCTCCTGCTAAAAAGCAAAGTCAGTTTTTTAGCACAAGTTTGAGCAGGAAATTACAAGCTCTGTTCTGAGAAGAAATAGACCACATGCCAAAGGAATCACAGGATCCAACTAATAGGCATTAACTGAAGCTGAGGGGAATATGTGTAGGAGTGTATCCTGAATACAGTAGTCTCCTGTTATCCATAGTTTAGTTTAATTGAAGTTGGAATGATATTTAGCAGAATATTAATACTGGATATTTTTTAAAAAAATATTTATTTTTTCAGTTGTAGTTGGACACAATACCTTTATTTTATTTATTTGTTTTTCTGTGGTGCTGAGGATCGAACCTAGGGCTTTGCACTTGCTAGGTGAGCGCTTTACCACTGAGCCTCAGCCCCAGCCCTGTAACACTGGATCTTTAAGGCCTGGAATTCAAACTATTATGGGTAAAAAGGCCAAGTGTAGGAATCTGAAACTGTCCATACTGAAGTGTTAAATTAGAAGCCATATGGCACACAAGAGGAATCACAGATACTTGTATAAGCATCAGAGATTTGAAAGATGCAGAGGTATCACCATTCACAGGTAGATATCATTGGTGAGGATTTTTGGTTTTGGAAGCTACATCCTGGACTTCTTTGATGATCTCTTTGTTACGTATCCAGATTACAATGACTTCCATTGCTATCTTGTAATAAGTAAATCTGTTAAATTTATCCAAGAAATATCTTAATCTGGTCTTTCCATCAATTGAGATTTAGAATTGATATTTGTCAACATAGTGCACACACAGTAGGTTGTGCATTTCTCTCTCTCTCTCTCTCTCTCTCTCTCTCTCTCTCTATATATATATATATATATATATTTGGTAGAGGTGGTGGTGTTTGAACTCATCAGTGCTTACCCATTGAGCCACATCCCTATCCATTTTTATTTTTTATTTTGAGACAGGTTCTCGCTAAGTTGCTTAGGGACTCACTAAGTAACTAAGGCTGCCTTTAAACTTGTGATCCTCCTGCCTTAGCCACCTGATTACAGGGATTATAGGCATGCATCACCATGCCTGGCACAAATATCTTTTCTTAATATGTGGCCTGTTATTCCACTTTTATTATCTTTTATCCTTGTAAGAGTTTATCTCAGTATATATCTTTTACTTTTGTAGGTTTTAAGGAAGCCTCTTCTTCAGAACCACTGAAACATTCTGTTAGAATTTCTTTTATTATTTTTATAATTATGTGCAATGTTATGTCATATATATGTATGTATAAAATTTTATGTATATATGTATGTTTTATATATACATATATGTACATATATGTATATATAAAATTTTATATATAAAATTACCTATTATTCTCTAACTTTCCCTTTGCTTTATTGATTAGGATTTGGCTTCCTACTGATTCCACCTCAGTTTTTATAATGGTTTTAGTTGGCTACTTCTGCCTGTTAATTGTATATAATTATTGTAATGATCTGTGTAGCTGAGATGGAATATAATCTTCATCATTCCAATCTATCTTTCATTCTGCCATAATTTCCTTTCTAAAATATATAAAATATAAATTGTATTTCTTTGCTTAGGAACTTCCAATGGTTCCCAAGTAAATAATCATAACTAGCAAACGTTACACAGCACTTCCAATGTGCCAGGCAATATTTTATGGGTTTTACACATCTTAACTCATTTGATTCTAAACAACATAGAAATATGAGGTAGAAAGTACTATTATTTCACCCCCCATTTTATAGATGAAGAAAACAAGGCATAGTGAATTTAAGTAACTTTGAAGAACTAAAGATACAAATTATACCTTTTGGCCCCCAAATTTGGGCTTTTAATCTCCACCTTATTCTTCTGATGGAGTTATATTCACCTTAACTTCTGATGGAGTTATATCTTGATAAACCCATTGTATGTTAAAAAAATCACAAGTTAAAAATGCATTTAATACACCTAATCTACCAAACATCACAGTTTAGCCTAGCCTGTCTTAAATGTGTGCAGAGTGCTTAACATTAGCCTGTAGTTGGGCAAAGTCATCCAGTGCAAAGTCCATTTTCTAATAAGGTGTTGAGTTATCTCATGTAATTTATTGAATACTGTATTGAAAGTAGGAAACAGAAATGGTTGAATGGGTATGCTTTCCCAACATTGTAAAAATTGAAAAATTGTTAAGTCAAACCTTCATAGGTTGGGAACTATCTGTATGTTTTTCTAACCAAGGAGCTCCACTGAATACAAAATCAAGTCACAGTTTTGAGCATGCCTCCCAACTACCCACTGTGTTTGATCATATTTCTTTTTCTACCTCATCTTGTGCCTCTTGATGTATTTCAATCAGTGGCTTACCACACAAGACTACTTAAATTTGCTGTAAATGTTTATGATTTTGTATCTTGCTCAGGCTTTTCTCTCAGACAGAGATATCTTGATGAATGTTCTTCATTTTTAAAAAAAATTCATTCACTCATTCTGTCAAAGATTTATTTGGTAGTACTCTGTGCCAGGCACTGGGCTTAGGTGCTAGGTTACCATAGTCATAGGCAAGTCCCTGTTGCCAGGGTCTTTCTGTTACTGAGGGGCAGTTACAGTGCAGGGCTAAAACATGGTCTCCTCTATAATCCTTTATTCTCTGTCCAGTTAACAAGCTTCATCTTGGGACTTCCATAATATTTTAAACCTTTATCACAGCACATATATAGCATGCCTTCAAATCATGGTTGGTTGTTGTATGTGTTATTTGCTTCTTTTTTTTTAATATTTTTATTTTGTTTATTTATTTTTATGTGGTGCTGAGGATCGAACCCAGGGTCTCTCCTGTGCGAGGCGAGTGCTCTACCACTGAGCCACAACCCCAGCCCCTGTTATTTGCTTCTTGTAGGGAATGTGTGGGCTCATCTATGCATTGTATGGATACACTAAAGAAATAGTTGTAGTTAAATGAATGAATAAAAAAAGTTTTGAAAGCCTACATATTAAGAGGTGGAAAAAGGAGATTTTTGAGCTTTTTTTTTAAAAAAAAGACCATATATATCTATTTGAGACAGCCTAAGTGATTAACAACTGAACTACTAATAAAAAGTATTTATTATTTCTCTAAGTGTAACTTTAAATGAAAAAGAATTTTGAACGGGCAAAAAGGATCCCTGCAGCTTGCAAAGGCACTAATTATGAGAAACAGCAATTTACATTATTTATAAGGAAGCTATTTACATTACTTAGCCCTGTCAGACATGGTGGTTGCATAGCTCCATTCTTTCATTACTGTGAAAAGAATAAAGCAAACTGACAAGGAAACAGAAAAGATATTATAATGGTTGCATCTCATTATAAGAAAGATAACATCTCTAAAATGTTTTAAAAATGCCTCAAATATAATTTAAAATGAACAAAATGGAGACTTCCATCTTACCATGATGATGATTCAGAATACAAGACCCATTTAAATATTCAGACAAGCTTCCAAAAACTACTCCAAGTTAAGCATTGTTGACTGAAGTATGCCCCAGGAGAAAGATGACTAAGATCAATGTTTCATAGTTCAAGTATCTGAATTTAATTTGTTACATTTTCTTTTTTTCAGTGACTTTGAAATGTTTTGCATTATGAGAAAGGTTATTTGTGAGATCAGTCAGATGGGGTGGGGTAGAGAATCCTACTTTATCTGATTTTTATTTATTTATTTTATTTTCTACTCTCTGACCACTTTAATTTAATTGAACCTTGCTGTTCCACTTTCATCAATATGAGCGATAGCTATCAGTGGCAAATTACACCAGCTTTTGATCTGAAGAGGACAAGTATGCTCTGTAAAAACAAGGGAAATATGAGAAATAAGAGAATTTACCAAGTTGATTTTTTTTAAAGTCTATCATTTGTTTTGTAAAGGTCCCAAAGATGATTTTCTCCCTAAGCATAAGTTGTTTAAAGTCTTAAAAATTTTACTGCTCATCTAGAGACAGAGTAAAATCTTTGCCAATCACAGGATGATTCCTACACCTTGACTGGAGAAGCAGACTCTGATAATGAGGCACTCTTGCATTTCACTGCTTGCCACAAAGGTTCTCTGGCCATAATTATTACCTGCCTCAAAGAGCAAAATCACTGTAATCTTACTTCAAAGAATATTAGGGTACAGTACACATGACATATCATGCTAGTCTTACAAATTAGTACAGGCCCACAGAGCTTGCAAGAAATTAGGTCAGAGCTGGAAGAAATCAGGCTGTGGTCTAATAAGCTTCTTAATCCTGAATGGGAAATCAGGCTCCCTGGGTGTTAGGGTCACTGTTTTTCTTTATTTCTAAGTGTGAAAGAACTGATAACAACTTTTAGTGTTAAATGCCTGCTCCCCCCCCCAAGCTACCAAATAATTGTGGTTCTTCTATAATTTTTGGCATTGCATAACTTATAAGGAAAGCAGGTTCCCTATTAGTTGAAATTGAAACTTTAAAATTTGACTGTCACTGTTGCCCATAATATGTGGGGAAAGAAGAACTTCCTTTGCCACCAATTATTTACCCTGAGGTCTGTAGTTTCCCCATTAAAAGCGAAGTTTCCTAAGATCCCTTCATACAATGCAAAAGTATTTTGAGAGTTATCACTTCAGATCATTAGTATGAATTTGTTAAATAGTTAAGTTGTATAAAATATACATTAATTTACAATATAGTGATAATTAGGATAAGGGTGAAATGATAATAAATAAATTATTATTAGAGGCAAATCATCATTTCCACAGTTTTAGATGTAAAGGGAAGAGAATGGATCAATTACAGGTTCTTGATTCTTAAATTGCTTGTCAGATGGTTTCATCATTTCAATTTGATTAATAAGCTTCATTTTGGGGAGTCATCAATATTCATTCATTCTGAGCACAGGCTTTGGAGTCACAAGATTAGGACCTGGTCTCTGACGCTATGGTTTTCCTCTGACCTTGGTCAAATAATTTAACCTTCCTAATCTTTGATTTCCTAAACTGTGGAATGGAGGTACTAACAGAATCTTAATGACAAAGTTGTCATGATGGTTAAATGAAATCTGATATTGTTTGTGTTTCATATGCTTATAACAACAACGTCTGACATACTAATGTATGTAATATCATCATTATGAGCAGCTTCACCATCACCCACTATTGTTATTAAGTGGTTAAGATGAAAAAAGAAGTACAGTCTGGATTCGTGATGGTAAAAATTCAGCTGTAATATTCGCTGGCTCTCTGTTCAAAACTTTCTTCCTATTCTCAGCTCATACAGCGGTGCCAATGGGCAACAGTACAAATAACCTTCAGAGCATCATTCTTTTCTGGATCCAATTCTTTATTCCTCTGCCCTCCAGGGGCCGCTGTGTTTCCCGGAATGCGCGCGGGATGCTTGGTTGCCGCGAGACCGTCGCCAGGCAACCGCGTGTGTACACACCGCCGGCCGGCCGGGGTCGCGTCAATATGGCGGCGCAGGGCACCAGCTCTAGCCCTCTGTCGGGCACGTCTGCCACATCCACGTCGCCCCAAGAACTGCCATCGACCACACCCCTGACTTCGACTGCAATTTCAGAGTCGCCCCGGGAGTCGAAGGCGAGCTCCCCGAGCCCGCAGCCTCAACTAGCCAGTCCCGAGGACCCGTTGCCCATCGCCGCGTTTTATGGGCCGTTGGACGCTAAAAACCCGCTCCTCGCCTCTTTCGAGAAGGAAATTCGCGAGTTGTTAGGCTTTATGAAGAAAAAGCAGGTTTTAGTGACGACGACGGAAGAGAAGCACGAATTCCATCGGCGTTGGTAAGCGGAGGCCGGGCGCTGGGGAGGAGGTGATGCCCTTGAAGGCAGGTGGTGGCCCCAAGAGCCCGGTCAGCGAGGTGGACGCCGGGCCTGACCAGAGGGCCCAGGAGAGAGAAACAAAGTTGGAGAAGTGGAGATTCGTCGTTATGACAACCTTAAATCTTGGTTACATGTATGTTGGCTTCCTGCTCAGGTCAAAATAAAAATCAACACGGAAATGTTTCCTAACTCCCCATTTGTTCTGTTTCTGAGTGTCCCTTGATGGCTCCTCTAGGCTAATACTTTTTCTTTTTTCTTTTTTTTTGGACTCAGGGGTGTCACAACTTTTGATTTAGTGGGTGAACAATTTTGTATACAAAGATAAAGGAATAACTTTGAGGTGGCTTAGGTTCTCGAAGAAGTTCTTAATATCATGAAGCATGAAGTCAGTCATCCTGGGAACATATGCATTTTTATTCTCTTTTTATGTTACTATTAGAATCACAGAGACTTTTTTTCGTAGACTTTGTGATTCATCTGCACATCTGTTTGCCTTTTTTTTTTCTTGGATTCTATCACCATGTTATTTCTGTGAACTGCAAACTACCTGTTTTTAAGATTCTTTCCTGTTTATGTTACCATCTTTCTTGGCCAAATACATTGCAAAGAGAACAGTCACAGATGTAGACAAATAGCAAACACCAGAATAGTGAATGGTTTAACTTGCATTTTTTTTTGTTCATGCATTTAATATAAAGAAATAGTTTATTTAATTAATATAAAATTTATTTAATATAAAGAATGTTTATTATTCATTTATGCATCTAATTAACTATTTATTGAGCACCTATCAGGTGCCTTTCTAGAAACTAGGAAAACGACAAGTTAACATGATATAAAAATCCCTTACCTCATGGAGCATATATTTTTGTGAGTACAGCCATCCACTAAAAAATGTGGAAGTACATTAGTCTCCCTTATATATGGTTTTGCTTTGTAGTTTCAGTCTTCAACCATTACCTGAAAATATTAAATGGAAAATTCTAGAAATAAACAATGTATACATTTTAAATGCACATCTTCAGGAGTACTGTGATGAAATATCACACCATCTGCTCTGTACCAACTGGGATGTGATTCATCCATTTATTCAGTAAGATCCATACTGTAGCAACCACCTGCCCATTAGTTAGTAGCAGTCTAGATTATCAGATCAACTGCTGTGGTATCATAGTACTTGCATTCAAGTAACCCTTATTTTACTTAATAATGGTCCCAAAGTGCAAAGTAGCAATGCTGGCAATCCAGATATGCCAAAGAGAGCCATAAAGTGCTTTCTTTAAGTGAGAAGGTAAAAGTTCTCAATGAGGAAAGAAAATAATTGTATGCTGAGGTTATTAATATCTATACTACAATAAGACATTTTGAGAGAGAGCAAGCACAGTCATATAACTTTGATATAGTATATTGTAATTGTTTTATTATTAGTTATTATTTTTCATCTCTCACTCTCTTTTTTTGGTACTGGAGATTGAACTCAGGGGCACTTGACCACTGAGCCACATCCTCAGACCTATTTTTTATTTTTATTTTAGAAAAAGGGTCTCACTGAATTGCCTAGCACTTCACTTTTGCTGAAGCTGGCTTTGAACTCGTGATCCTCCTACCTCAGCCTCCTGAGGTACTGGGATTACAGGTGTGCACCACCACACCAAGCTTATTTTAATCTCTTACCCTGCCTAATTTATAAGTAAAACTATCACGGCTATGTATGTATAAGAAAAAAATATCACAAATATAGAACTTCGTACTATGTGTGGTTTCATGCACACACGGGTGTTTTTGGATGTATTCCCTGAGGATAAGGGAGAACTATTGTAAATGCATTTTATTAGGAGATAAATGCTAGAGAGAAAAATAGAGCAGGGAATGGGGATGGAGGATATTGGATAAGTATTGCAACTTAAAATGGGATGACTTGGCCCATGGTTAGGGAAAGTCGGTAAAAGTGACTTTTTAGAAAAATGAGGACATGTGGGAGCAGTTGATGAAGATTTCTGTGCAAAGAGTAGTCCACACAAAGAGAATCACAAATGTGAAGGAAGTGGGGTGGGATTGTGATTATGGAAGGTGCAGGTTTCAGGTAGAAGGGAGGTAGATGAAGGAATTTAAGTTTATATACATTGAGATGTAACTCAACATTCAGGCAGAGCTATTATTAGGTAGATGGACTTTTGAATTTGGAAGTCAGAGGAGATACACATTTGGGATTTATCAACTTATTATTGATATTCAATTGTAAACACCTGATGGAATAGCTAAGGGAGGCAATCTACATGCAGAAGAGGAGAGTGAAGCACTGAGCCCTGGGATATTCCTACACTGACAAGTAGGATTGTAAAGAAGCCAGCAGTGAGTGGCCTAGGACAAAGGAGGAAAACCAGAGTGTGTATGGCGTACTTCTAGCAAGGGAGAGAAAGTTTTCAAGGAGAGGCAATGATCACTGTGGCAAATCCTGCTGGTGGGCCAAGAAGATGAGAACCCAGAATTGACCAAGAAGGGCACACTATATACTCAATATGCACACACACACACACACACATATATATATATATATATATATATATATATATATATATATATATATATATATATATATCTTTAAATCTATTTGTTTTCTTGTGTATTGCCTGCTCCCCTCCCAGAATGTAAGTTCCCTGGTGACTTGGGATAGTGGGTCTGCTTTTCATCATTTTACCACCAGGACCTACCTGGGAGTTGGGTCATAGTGAACATTCAATAAATATTTGGTATTGCAAGAATTCAAGGGTTATTATCCTAGCATTTTTAGTAATTCTGAACATTATGGATAGGAAAACAGTCCTGGGTCAATCTGTAAGGACACTGTCCCATCTTTAAACATAGTATAATAAAATGGCAAATGTTAAGGACTGGCCCAGACCAGCTTCTCATATAGTTTAGTGATTTTATTTATGCAACAATTTTTTATTGCGTGCCCATTATGTTCCAGGCACTGCACTAGTCACTGATTGCCCAGTGAACAAAACAGATGTAGGAATCTTGTTCAAAGAGTTGATAGACTGGAGAGGGAGATACTTTCAATGAGTCATTAAGTCAGCACACAAGAAAGTACTATGAAAGAACTATCAGGCATTTATATGTGCCAGGCATTGGACAAGGCTCTGGGAATGCAGCAGTGAACCAGACAAAAATCTGTGCCCTCCTGGAGCTTAGATTCCAAAATAGACATTAAACATACCAAATAGGTACTCTTTAAGGTAATCTAGAAATTGGTGACCTCTGCCGAGAAAAAGAAGGGGAGAGGTTGTGGACTTGGAGACAAGGAGGTTGCAATTTTCAGTAAGATGATCAAAATAGATGACATCTGAGTGGAGAGTTGAAGAGAATATGGTGGCAACCTGCTTTCAAATGAATGGTAAGAGAGGTGACATTAAGCTGAGATTAGAAGTGTGCCTGAGAGTTGATCAGACAGAAAGATAAATGGAACAAGCATAAAGGAAAGAGCCAGGTACCCTAAGGAACACAGAGAAGCCCATTTTGCAGAAACATAGTGAATTCAGGTACAATGGTATAAACTGAGATTACAAGAATAGATAGGGTTTTGGGATGTTTTAGACACCACTTTAAAGAGTTTGCATTTATCCCAAATGCAGTGGGAAATCATTAGGAAGTTTGTGGTAAGAGACTAACCTTATAATTATGTTTTAAAATATTGTTTTGGTGATCATGTCTAAATGGAGCAAGAATGGTAGCATAGAGCCCAAGAGGTAGGAGTTGCTTTGATAATGTATTTGACAGACAACTATTTTTTTTCCAAAGGAGAGAGAGAGAGATAGAGAGAGAGAGAGATAGAGAGAGAGAGAATATGAATCTTTTTTTTTTTTTTTTTTAGTAGATGGACAAAACACAATGCCTTTATTTTTATGTGGTGCTGAGAATCGAACCCGGGTCCTGCCCGTGCCCCAGACAACTATTTTTAAAATCAAAACTTGTTTCTTATAAGAATTTTTGTAAGCATTAAAATCTAAATTCTGATTATAACAGCAATGTCATTAAATATTTGTGTGAACATTTTAAAAAATATATTTTTGTTATAAGGAGATAAAATTTAGGTATTCTGTTTATACAGTTGCAGTTTTCAATTTTAGAACAATCTAAATATCCAGTAACAGCTATAACCAATCAGCAATGCAAAGTCTTTAAATGATATATATTCTACAGTGTATTTTATATTTTGTTTAATCATTATGTAAGCCATTATTAATGAGTAGCCTCAACCTGAACTTAAAGAGTCACTAAAAAAATCTTTTTCCTGTTATATAACCTTGATTGATTTGATAAAGCTGCTTTTTTTCTTTTATGAGTAACAAATCTAGTCATCATCAGAACAAAACTTCTCATCTGGAAGGTTTGGAAGCATTAACTATTTCATCCACATAATTTAAGAATTCTAGCTGGTTATATATTTGACTGGTTATATATTTGAATTCATTATATTTATTCTAAGCCTGAGGCATTTCATGAAGCAGCAAATCCAAGTACAAAAGGTTAAAAATGAACAAACAAAATATATTTCCCTTTTAAAACTTCTCTGGTTTATATTTGTCACATTATTTATTTGGCATGATCATTTATTACTGGTACACACATATATTTTTCTACCCCAAAATATTATTAAGAGGTTTATAAAGGCAGGAGTGCTTTGTGTTCTTCACTCAATGACCCAATTAGTATCATTTAATTACCCAGATGAATGAATTGACAGGTTTCTGTAGAGATTGTTTCATTAATATCCCAGCATGGACATCATGACTATCAGATTGTTCTTTAGTCCCTCAGTTTAGAGTCCTGTCTATATTAGTTAGATCAGGCTACCATAACAAAAATACCATAGACCGCTTGGCCTAAGCAAGGGAAATTTATTTTCTTATAGTTCTGGAGGCAAGAAGTCCCAGATTTCTGGTAAGGGCTTTTTTCTTGGCTTGTGGAAGGCTACTTTACCATCATATGGCCTTTCCTCTGAGACAGCTTGGAGAGGGTGTAGATTCCCCTACCCCCTTCCTTTAAGTACTGAAACCAGTATTACAGCACCTTCATGGCTGAAGAAAGGCCAGATTCCAATTAAATATGCCCAACTGTGACATGGTGACATTTTCAGCTTGATCTGATAAGATGATCATGACTTGATATAGCATAAATGTGTGAGCCATTTCATGTGTAATTCTTTATAGACAGCTTGGTTCCTCACCGACGTCTCTTCTTGGAGTTGTACCCGATTTTATTACCAGTTTTTATCAGAATTCATTGGGGGATGATTTTGCTTTTGTTTCTTGACCAAGAATTGCTTGATGCTGAAAGTCTTCTTAGAATACACGGTGAGGAACAGAATCAAGTACATGCATTGCAAAGTGGTTTCTCTTCCTATAAGGGCATTAATCCCATTAGTGCAGGGTTCTACTTTCATGACCTCATTTAACCTTAATTGGCCCTTCTCCAAATATAACCACACTGGGGGTAAGGGTATGAATTTGGATTGGGAGGACATAAACATTCAGCCCACAACATTCAATTTTCTAGAAATTTATGATATGGATTTGACAACTGTTAAAGGAAATTTGGATTGTTCCTAGAGACATTTATAAATTCCAAGAGAGAGGGAAGGAATAAATGCTAACTAAATGAATTAATAAAATAAACAATGATCTGCTATCCTTTTAACTCTGACTAGAAACCATTTCGAGAATACTGTATGCTTTGTTTTGGTTTCATTTGGTGGAAGGATGCATAACCTGAAATGGATTGACTGGATATTGGAGCCCTTAGCTCTTTGTAGAAGAGAATAAAATGAGAACAAGAAAAATTTCCCTAATTAGTCATTCTTTCAACATGTACTAGTCATTTACTATACTGTGGCTGAGCAGATGAACATATCATTGAGGTCCTTGTCCTCAGGGTTATTATTATTTCCTCTCTTAGGTTTATTTCTCATCTTGGGGTTGTGAAGATGAATTGGGCGGGGGGGAAGCATGTAGGCAAAAGAATAGCCAACACAATATTGAAAGAGAAGAACAAATTGAAGGACTGATACCACACCATCTCAGGATTTATATACAGCTATGGTAATCAAGTGTGATATTGGTGAAAGAATAGACAAATGAAAAATGGGACAGAGTACATAAGCCCAGAAATAAATAGTCAGCTGATTTTTGACAAAGGGGTTAAAGCAATACAATGGAGAAGAAAAATAGTCTTTGTAATAAATGTTGCCAGAAAAATTAGACAACCACATGCTAAAAAATGAATCTAGACACAGACCTTATAGCCTTCACAAAATTAAATCAAAATGGATCATGTGACTTAATGTAAAATTCAAGACTATAAAATTCCTAGAAGATAACAGAAGAAAATCTAGATGACCTTGGGTTTGGTGATGACTTCTTATACAACACCAAAAGCACAATCCATGAAAGAAAGAATTCATAATTTGGACTTCATTAAAATTAAAAATTTCTGTTCTATGAAAGACACTGTAAAAGAGAATAAAAAGAGCCGGCACAGTGGCACATGCCTGTAATCACAGTGGCTCAAGAAGCTGAGGCAGGAGGATTGTGAGTTCAAAGCCAGCCTTAGCAACTTAGTGGGGCCCTAAGCAACTTGGTGAGACCTTGTCTCTAAATATAAAAAAGGGCTGGGAATGTGGCTCAGTGGTTGATTGCCCCTGGGTTCAACCCCTAATACAAACAACAAACAAATGAATAAAAAGATATTTCATAAACTGGAGAATATATATACAAAAGACATATCTGATACAAGACTATTATCCACAATATACAACAGATTCTTAAAACTCAACAAGAAGAAAAATAAAACCAACATGTTTTTAAAAGTGGATCAAAGACCCTAACAGACACCTCACCAAAAAAGATATGCAGATGGCAAATAAACATACAAATAGATTGTCTATGTCTTATCAATCAGAGAAGTACAAATAATAATGAGATATCCTACATACCTATTAGAAAAACTAAAATCCAGAACACTGACAACATCAGATGCTGGCAACAATGTGGAGATGTGGAGCAACACATTGGTTGCTGGTGGGAATGAAAAATAGGCAACACTGTGAGAGACAATTTAGTAGTTTCTTATAGGATTAAACGTACTCTTACCCTGTGGTCCAGAAATTATGCCAGTTGGTATTTACTCAAAGGATTTGGAAACTATGTCCATATAAAAACCTGCACATGGATGTTTTTAACAATATTATTCATAATTGCCAAAACTCATAACAACCAAGCTGTCCTTTAGAAAGTGAGTGCAAAAATAAAACAAATAAAAAAAAAACAAATATTAGTGCTAAAAAGAAATGAGTTATCAACTATGAAAAGACATGGAGGAAACTTAGATGCACATCAAGAAATGAAAGAAGTCACTCTGAAAAAGCTACATATGGATGACATTCAGGAAAAGGGAAAACTATGGAGACAGTAAAAATAAAGGGGAAGGGAGGGATAGATAGGGGTAGCGCTGGATTTTTAGGGTGGTAAAACTGCTTTCTATGATAATGTTGAATATGTAAACCATGGATTTGGGGTGATAATGATGTGTCAATATTGGCTCATCATTTGTCTGGTGGTGGATGTTGATGGGGAGGGTGCTGTGCATATGTGGGGGCAGAGGATATGTGGGAAATCTGTATTTTCAATTTTGCTGTAAACCTAAAACTGCTCTAAAATAAAGTGTATAAAAAATGCATATCAAAAGCTTCCATCAATGTCTGGCACATAGAAAGTAATAATTTTAACCATATATTTATTATTAACAATTAGACACATTGGAAACACTCAGCACAAGGTAAGTTTTAGGAATTGCTTACTAATTAATTGAGGTTTCCAGCTGACTTTGAAGATGTTGTTTTATTTTATGATTTTTACAGTGCCACCTCTTTGTTTAATATCTGGACCAAATATGCCCCCCGGCTGCCAGATGACTATTACAATGAAAAGCTTCTGAAGGTTGGAGATAGCCTTTGTCAAATGAAAGTAAGTGTGGCTGGAGGAAAAAGAGCCCAGATGAAACTTATTTGGCTAATTATTACTTGATATAAAACATCCCTATTATACATGATTTTTTTTTCCTTAGGAAAAAAAATATGTGAATACATGAAGATTTTAGTGAGGCCCAGAACAACAACAACAACAACAACAACAAAAATGTGTTTGCTTTTTAATTGTGTAGTTAAAATTCTCCAGGGACAAGAGGTTCCTGAAAGGACAGGAGCCTGGCTGGGGATGGGAAGGAGCTTAGCAGGTCTAACAGAGGGTGTGGTAGGTGCACAACAGGAAGTGCTGAGTCATCATGTTCCACCTTATACAAAGGAGCCCAGACACCACTTCCTGTTGTTTTTCCACATACTGGCCTTGCCCAGGGGACAGCCTTCATAGCTACTGGCCTTGCTGTTATGTTGCCCAGCGTCCTGTTTAAATAACTGAGCATTTGGATGTTTTGCTGTATGTGATTATAGGTGTCATTCCATACATGCCCTATTTTCTGCTCAGTATTTTATTCCAAACTGAGTTTGTGCCCTATTTTTAGTTTCATATGAATGTCTGGATCTTGGAATGCTGTGGACCTGTGGACTTGATTTGATAGGACCATGCTATGGCTGGGTTCTTAGTTAATCATAATGTGAATTTTCTCCTTAAGCTCTGGCATAGGTCCAGATTATTCTAAATTATATGAAGAGTTAGACTAAGAGTTATTTTATCTAGAAGGATAGAGGCCCAATATGGACAGTTCAGTTTCCTCAATCTTTGGTTTGTCAATTTAATTTTCTTCCTCCATTTATATTTTCATAACTTCAATCCTTTTGGTCTGGGAGGCAAATTCACCAAACACAGGATAAGATGTGGAAGAACTTTCATAATAAAGAACTAATATCTGTTTTCCTCTGCCTAAATCAGAGATAATCTTAGTCCCATGTTAATGGACCATGGTCTTAGAAACTTGCAAATACAGAGTTTGGAAAACTATAAAACAAGCAAACAACAACAAACCCATCTAGGTAAGATTCTATTTGTAAGCTATATTCATGTGAAGTGAAATAACAGTTTTGATGAGAATTAGAAGGGAGTCCACCTCCATCTTCACAGCTGAACTTCTCAGAAGTTGCTTAAGGGGTGTAAAGGAAGGTGGAGAGGGTATTTGTGGAGAGATGAGGAAGATGCATGTCAGAAGTTGATAAAGCAAGTTGGTTAGGGTTGTTAGAAGCTAAGGATTCAATATCTCTGGCAGAAAGGCCTAGAGAAGAGAAGGCATTGTTAAATAAAAGGAGCAAAGAAAATGTTTTATCTACTTTTCACTGATGGGAGAGTTGGCCACTGAAGGTCTTTATAGTCCTGAAAATGAACTTGAATTGTATAGATTATTTTAATTTTAATAAAGATCATCTTGTGGAATACTCTTATTTTAAATGTATTTGAATTTACTATCTGAATAAAGTTAGAATGGGAAAGATTCAGAATTAGGGAGCAAATAACAACCAAATTAACAGGAATATAAACAGAACAGTGTTTGGCCATGGATGCCTCCCAAGGGGTTAGGTAGATGGACAGGCAGTTCACACCCAGGGCAGTTGCTTTTCCCAAGGCACAGAAGCAGGCGACGAAAATGAGGAAGGACCATAACAGATTCGTCCTTAGAGCACTGCTCACGTTCCCTACTAGAAACTCCCAGGACATTTCTACTCCATGGGGGACAGAAAGGAAGCATGTCTGTCCTGATGCAGCGTTCACCCCTCCCTCTCTCCAGCTTTACTAGGATGTTAAGGCTTCTTATCTCCTTCTCAGTGTATGTGGGTTACTACTGTCTGGTGATACTGGATTTCGAGTGTATGTAGATTTTACCATACACAAAGTAAGTATTCTCATCTTTGTGATCTTGATGGTCCCATGTCACAGTTGGCTTGTTAGCAGAATTAAATGAGATAATAACATACAGATGGCACAGTGCAGTACTTGGACGATGGTGATGGTAGTAAAAGTAGTGATAGTGATAATTAACATTTATACTCTTAAGAATAATATGAATGTTAATCTTAAAATGATATTTTTGAACTTTAATCAAGTCCTCTTTTTGCTTTAGGAATACAAACTGGCTCTTTGGCAGTGCTATGGAAGATATCTTCAGCAGTTTTGTACCAATTTTGATGAGGATAAAGCAGATGCGAGACAATTCAAAACTGTCTTTTTTCCAAAAGGCTTTGGAGATAAAACTGCTGCACTTACAGTAAGATGAAAGAAACAGCTAAAATAGTCACATTTTATGATTAATTTTGTAATTATTAGTTTAGTTGGCAGCCTCTAATTTCATTTCACTTAGTATGGCATCTGGCCATGTGCTATAAGGTGCTTAATAAATGCTTTCCAGGCTGGATGAGAAAGTGAACTCATTAAACTTTGTTAATGATACCTTAGAGATTGTGTCAGTATAATCATTCATTCATCTAGCAGACACTTATTGTTTTTATAACTCTATTTGTAGAGTACTTTTAGTTAACAAAGTGTCTTGGAAAACATACTTGATCCTTACAATAACTTTATGAGTTAGATATTGTTATTACCCTATTTTACAGAAGAGAAAAATAAAGCCGATTACATAGTTAGTATAAAAAAGTGGCTCTTGAACTCAAATATAGATATTTTGATATATAGTTGTATACTTTATTTTTATTATACCAATATTATATTAACTGCTATTATTAATCCACCAGTTGAGCAATTACGGTGTGCTCGGTACTGTAAATGCATATGTCAATTACCATCTTGCAGTCTCATTACAATACTAAAAGGTAGAACTATTGGGCATTTTTAAAATTTTTTTGCAGATGAAGAAACTTATTAGAAATTTAGAAAGTTTATCAGAGATTAAGAAGCCAGCCAAACCCACTCAAAGCAATGGGCAAGTTTGGTGTTTGATCAAGTCTGATTCCAAATCTATGTTATTCCAAATTTGATGATTATTTTAAACCTTAGAAACAGGGTATGGCTGGCTAATAATGAGTTCTCAAGGTGTGTTGGGGAACCACTGAATTGTTCCATTTGGCTGTGCAGTAGGGCATACAGATGAGAGTACTAGGCAGTGGAGGGTAGCACTCCTTTGGGAGGAGAACTGAAAGCAAAAGTTTCCCCTAGCCTCCCTGTATATGTAGCTCTCACTCTCTCTGCAATTCATTTTCACACTTGTCAGAATTAATTTCTAAAGGATAAATGGAATCACTTTATTTCACTGCCTTTTGACTTTGCCCTTGGGCTAAAGTCTAAATTCTTTGGAATGACATAGAACTCACCACCCCCATAGTCTCCTCTCTTATCGTAAATCTTTTTATCAAAACTCACAAAAGACATTGAATTTAGTGATCATAGTAGTTTCTTTAAGCATCCCTAATGTTGCGTGTGCCTGAAACACTTTTCCTCTGCCGAGAGCAGGAGCTCTTTCTTTCTCATCTTTGAGTCCCTCTTGCTCAGCAGAGTGTGGCAAACAAGCGCACAATCAACATTTGCTGGATGGATCATGTGAATGGTGACAATCATGTCTGCATTGGTAGATTATAATAACATTGGGTGAGTTTACAGAAATTGATTTGATTCTATTTTTTTTAAATATTTTTTTTAGTTGTAGATGGACACAATATATTTATTCATTTATTTTATGTGATGCTGAGGATGGAATCCAGTGGCTCACCTGTGTGAGGCAAGCGCTCTATCACTGAGTTATAGCGCCGGCCCTAATTCTATATTCTTGATAATAAATATTTTGTGCTTTTTCCCTTTTGATTTGACTAAGGAAAGCTTAAGTAAATGGAGGTTTTAAAGGAATTTATATTTCTATACTAATATATTAAACTAATTAAGCCTAATTGTTTCTGTATTTTTTATATTTTGAGAAATGCTTTCCTGGGTTGTGTGAACCTTATTCATATTCTTATTTATATTTTTCCATATATTTCAGTTTCATGCTTTGAGTGCCAAAAATATTTGCAATTACCAGCTGCTCTGTGATGCTGATGTCAACCTGCAGAATAAAGAATCTGTGAGCAAGTGTCTGTCTATCTTGTTCTCCTTAAGGCTCATCATGGAGGTAGCTCTGCCACAAGATCACCTTTGTTGGATTATCTTCAACGGTATGTGCCAATCTGTTTTATTTTCCATTGATTCTCTCAGAAAGCTATTTAAATGCCAGGTTTGATAGTAACTTATTGCCTTGTGATTTAAAACATGCATTTCATGATATGATGGTGGTAGGTTTTTAAAATCATTTGTATTACATTTAGTCTATCCTCATAAATAGGGACTTTTAATACATGTTTTTAGGTTTCCCATTGAAGGAAGGGTCAGAGACTGAGGGGATAATCAGTTTTGTGCATATCAAAAGCAGAGACCACAGTTAATAAATAGGCAAGTGTAAGATCTAAGTAGAGGAGAGATCAAGTGGTCACAGCAGGTTAGAGTGATTGTAACCATCATCCTTTGTTGGTCTTCTCCTCAAAGACCTTGGCTAGTAGCTTTGGGAGACCCCCCCCCCACAAATATATATATTACATTTGTGTGCAAAGAAGTGAATCTTAGCTATAAAAAAGTAACATTTGTTTTTCTCTAAAGTTACATTGGGTCGCTTACTATATATTGTTCTCTGAATTGTGTGTGTGTGTGTGTGTGTGTGTGTGTGTTGTTGGATAATATATTATTGAATAAAAAATAACAGTGACAGTGTGTTTGATGTGTGTAAGACCAGGGCAAAATAACTCTGAAGAAAATATATTGGATTTTCCCTCATTCCATGGCAACTGAAAGTGTATCTCATAGCCTCTTCCTTCCTCACCCATTCCAAATCATGTTTTGACATTTTGATTTAAATTACACTTCACATTTGCTCCCAGAGATGAGGCCAACTTGGATCAGATTTTTTTTTTGGCCCAGTGATTATTAAGCTTTTGTGCCTAATCATCCTCAAGAGGATCAATGGTTCTCTTGTTTGCCGCTGCCATCTCTCTACCCAAATTACTCAGATCTTGGCAGGGACCAAGGAGCAGGAGCAGCGATCCAGCGCTCAAAAGGTGGTGAGAAGCCCTATCATTGGCCTGCTGGAGAGGTAGGCAGCATGAATCCCTATCTTTAGTCCTTTTAAGATCAGATCAGACACAAGCAAACAAATCCCTGAAAGCCTTTTACTAGAAGATTAAATGATTTCTGTATCTTCTATATTCTTTCCTTAGTGTGATTTTTATTTACACATGTAGTATTGTGGCCTAGACTATTCTGTTTCCTCAGTTTTGCCCAGTATGGTTTTAGAATCTATCCAGATTCCTACATGTAAATCTAATTTGTGAATTCTCCCTGTTGAATTGTATTCCAGGTATTCATACACCCCTCGGGATGGGCACCTGGTTTGCCCTACCACAAATAATTCTGCAATGAATACCTTGCACTTGTCCTTTTATAGACCCATGTGAAGAGTCTTCTGGGATCTATGCCCATGAGTGTGATTTCTGGGTTTTGGGAGATATACATACTGCTTTTTATTTGTACTCACTACTGTCCCTGTTTTAATGTATTCATCTGAAATTCACTGAGTACCTCCCATAAACCAGGCATTGTCCTATGTGCTAGGGACACAGGAGGGGACAACAGATGAAAGCTCCATTCCTATGCTTGCTTCTACTGCAGGGAAATGATAAATCAAAACTAAATAGTGTTAGATGGTGATCGTACTATAGAGAAAAATAAAGGTAAGATAGAGGTGACTGGGGGCTGAGCTATGATTTTAAATAGCATGGTCAGGGGAGGTCTCCCCAGGTAATAGTTGAAGGCCTGAAGGAATTTGGGGAGTAAATTACTTGATATTTGGGGAAAGGCTATTCCAATTTGGGGATTAGCAACTGCATAGACCTTAAAGTATTGACAATTTAGAATTTAAGTAGTCAAAAATATGTTTAACTGAAAATGTCAAACACATTTGATAACCTTTTTACTGAGACAAGTTACTCCATTTACTTTTAATCAACTATTATATATACATAGCCTTGGTTTCTTAAGATATTTAATCAATCCTGATTGTTTATGAAATTTGAGGAAGGGTACGAATATAGGATAATATTTTACTTTTCAACTAACCTGAACCCAACAAATTTAGACTCAGATTATTTTCATGGTGGCCATTTTTGGTGAAAAGGAGTCACAGGATCAGGCAATAACTCATTTTAGGGATTTGGTGCAAAATAAAACAGAACAAAACAAAACCAACTTCCAGAGATACCCTGAGATCATAAAGTTTGGTCTCTTTTCTATCCTATACCACTTACTCCTCTGGCTTCTGCAGTGAGAATTTGCGAGTCAGGCCAAGATCCTGAATTATTAAAGAAGAACTCAGTTATAGTCAGCAGCCATGAGGCTGGGGATACAGAGGGCCCTTGTCATTCTTGGAGGGCAAGCTCCTTAAGTTCCCCAGTTTCTCGTGTTTATTCAGGCTCCTGGCTTACACCTGAATCCCATGTTTTGAGGGGAGGCATATGTTTCCTGTGCCTAGCCTTACATGATGACTTTTTCCCCCCTAGAAAGAAAAACAATTAATGCAGTTTTATTTTTAAAGATTAAAAGTAGAATGACTGACCTTGGGCTGGGCTGGTTGGGTTGTGGGCATGGAGTCTGGAGAGCTCTTCCCTTAGAAAAATTAAAATTATTGGTCAATAAAGCCACATTGAGATAATCATTTGGGGCTTGAGCTGTTAGTAGCCATGTATTTCTTTCCTAGGGGGGCTTAGGTAAAATAAATAAATACCTATCATGGGCACAGCCACATTTCGTTTCTGAGTCCTGGAATGTTAAGGACCAGTTGCATTTTCTATGATGTTTAAGATATTATAAGTATTTTAGATTATATTCAGCATATTTGCTGCTGATTTGATTAAATAATGTTTGTTCTACTTACAGGTATATTTTAATCAAGGAATATGTTTTGGAGCAGATGCTGTTTTCTCAGAAGTTTTTAAAAATTTAAACATGAACATAGGATTCCTAATGGTTGAATGTTGATGGTTATGAATTTTAGATCAGTTTTTTTGGAAAATATTTAGACTACTTGTCATAACTGCATGCCTTTTTAAACATGTTGCCATCTTTTGGGCATGTTTATAGCATCTTTGGCTTTGATGTACAGAAGAATGTATGGTGATGTCCCCCACTCCTTCCAACCCTGTACCAGCCTTCTCTCTTGGTGGTCTGATATAAAATCATACTTTAATGAAATGATATTTTTCATTAGCCTGTTTATAAGACATATCTTTAGAATGGGATAAATGTCTGTGAGACTGCAAATGAATATAATGTAGACTGTTATATGACTTTTAAATTATTATGAGTTCCCTTGTTGAGTATTGTGCCATGTTGATTAAATATGCATTCTAATTTTATTTGGAGATAAATCTTTAGTTTTTCAATCATAAGGAAACCAGGGGAAACAGTAACATTTTACATGAATTAATAAAAGCACAGTCTACATTATTTATGCTACTATTCTTTTGTTTAGTATATTTCAAAATCTGAATTGCCTTCAAAAATGAGACTAAAAGATTCCTGTGTCAAGATATTTTAAATATGGCCATATTAGTTATTTTCGTGATTTTTGTCTATAAGTGACAAGAAAAATTATGATGATTATTAACTCTACAGTTTTAGACTTTCTCATGAGATTGTTTCTTTTGGGGACTACAGACTTATTAAACCACAGAAGTTATAATATACAATTTCCATTATTTGAGTATAAAATAAGTTAACATCATTTTTTTTTCCACCTAGGCACCATTTATATTTACACCATTTGCAGGAAACTGATGATCGTAGGTCAGTCCTCCAAGGTATGAAATGTCCTAACAAAGTATTTTCCCTTTACTTCCTACTTTTCTTAAGGCTTTCACTATACCATATATTGAATATAAAACAAAGAATTAATATAATTTAGTGAATACATATGTTATATGGTTTATTGGTCTTTGTTTTACTTTAATATTAATCAATAAAAATGTGGACAATAGAGTAATTCATGAAAAGAAAGGTCATTCCTAAAATTGATAGGTATTCTCCAGTGTCTCCATGGCTGTTAGACAGTCTTAACTTGTCATACTTGATACTGAACAAGGAGACCATCCCCTTGGGCTTCCTTGGGACAGTCCTATTTATGCTAGTCCTGAAGTAATTATTAATAGCACCCCTGTTCAATCTTATAAGTGTCCTGGTTTAGATGATAAACTATGGCTACTCTATTTATATTATATGGTTCTTGGACTTTACTTATAGCCCACATGCTACTTGTGTGAACAAAAACCTAAAGGAGGGCAAGGAGACTTAATTTTATAATAAGTTTCTCACTTACCAGTCCTCAGTGCTCAGTTTTAGCTTGAGGAAGTTGCTGACATTTCTGTTGATTTCCCTGAAATGTTGGTGCACTTTCGCCGGCAGGAGACATGTATATTTTCTGCATTCATTTTCTTGTCATTTGGAATGTAGGCCAAGAAGGGTGAATATACTCCCATGGAGACCCTGCTGGAGCTGCTGTTGGCGTCTGAAACATTACTACTTTATTTTCCCTTATTGCTTGTGAAAGCTTATCCTGAATATTCTAACACACAGGAGAGATACCTTTTTTTCCCCTTAATTCTTCAAAACAGACAAGTATCTTAAAAGTCAATAACACTTAAAAATATAAAAATGGAAGCAAGATATTTGTATGCTCAATAGATAACATGAATGGTATGTTTTCTTTCCATTTTGTTCCTTGAGTTGAGAAGAACTTTATTACTGACAGTCACTTGAACAAACTCTGGGCCAGCATTTTGAGTGTGAATTAAACTGAGGGAATACTGTCCCACAGTATAATATAAATTTGGCCTACAGATTATTTGAGCAATTCCATATTTAGTTCCAGTTGAGTTCCTAAAAAGAATTTGTACACTTCTGTTGCACTTGCTGTAGCAACAAATACTGCTTCACAGAAGACTTCATAGTTTGGTCTGCTCTGGTGTTTGCTTGCCAAAACTTTGAAGGGGCAGAGACATCTGTGCCAACATTTGACTGTTAGTGTTTGTACTTATTAATGTTGAGAGAATTTTAACTTAATGTGAAAATCATCTTAAAATAATTTCTTATTTATAACCTATGTAAGACATTTCCTCTCTCATGTAACTTGATTGTGTCTGAACAAATAAGTGGAGGAGGTCAGGCGTAAGGTTCCAGTCTTGTAGGATGGGAGTGGGGAAAGTGAGACATGCAAGAATTTTGGGGTGGGGAGTGGCTGTACAGTTGGTAGTTGAAGGTCAGGATGAAATTCTTTCAGTTTGTTCAATACAGCAGGTTTCAAGGAAATTAATACTTTTCACCCAGAAATTTCCAAACTCTGGTTGCTAAATTGATTCTTGGGCTGAAACTATAAATGGGCTTTAAATTTAAAAAAATTTTTTTTTTGTTCTAATCAGTTATACATGACAGCAAAACCAAAGGCTGAATGTTTTCTCTGATAACTGGACACTAATCTATAAATGGGCTTTAATGGGCTCACTTAATGGAGTCATACCTTGTGAGGTTCCACTACATCAGAGACCTCCTGGTCTCAGGGACACTAACTCTGTAGTGACTTTAGAGTTCAAATCTTTTATAGCCTAAAATAGATGAAAAAGAGACCAGGCTATTCTTAGTGTCATTCCAAAGCAATTTAAACTTCCATTTATATATCTAGGCATTATGGTTACCCTCTGTTATTACCAAGTCCATACTCTATACCAGGTACTGTGTGAAGGCTTTGCCTTCATAGTAATACCACAGTCTAAGATTAGGTGGGACTGTCACCACTTCCACCACCACCACAGTCATCATCATCTGTTGAATGAGTGCCTACCATCTGGTATGCTACTGAGCACTTGCATACGTTATCTAATCCTCAGATGCCACTTTGAGAAAGGAGCTGTTATTACCTCCATCTTAATTTAATGGAAAGCTTAATTTGTTCAAGGTCACACATCTAGTTAGAGGGGTGCTGAGGCCAGAACCAATGTCACACTATACTAGCATTCTTCACCTTTCAAATAATGCATGTCTGTTTGCTAAATTGAATCCTGTCACAATCCTTTCCATTAGGTTTACCTGCTTAAGTGGGGTAACTGTTTGGGAGGTTGATTTATTTTTTATTTTTTTAAATATTACCCTCAATTCTCAAAGTGATCCTGAAGACTTGGACTAACCAGGGGCTTTTCCCCAGTTGGAACTCAATTTAGTGCTGAGGCAGGGCACCAATGTAAGCTTAAAGAATATAGGGATTTTATTTTAATGAAACCCTTTACCATAAATACATACGACAACTTTGCTTTTGTTTATA
Organism: Marmota flaviventris; assembly: GCF_047511675.1. Classification (NCBI taxonomy): domain Eukaryota; kingdom Metazoa; phylum Chordata; class Mammalia; order Rodentia; family Sciuridae; genus Marmota; species Marmota flaviventris. Next base: position 24,111,776 of record NC_092500.1, on the reverse strand, counting down.
GAACAATCTTGATTCTCTTCTGGCATTTAAAACAAACTGTATATGTACTTGGCAAACATTAAAGAATACATAGAATCATTTCATTCTAAAAAAAAACCCTCTTTATTTCTGTTTCATTTTACTATAAAACTGAAATAGTTTGGTGAAGTATTTGGCTTGAACAGTAATTGTCAAGTTATTCCACACACTATTGCACAAACTCCAAATCAACTTTGAAATTACTTCACTCTCATTTTCCTCAAATATAAATTGATATAAGTAAGTCTGCAGTGCCATCTTGTGGCTAACCTGATTGATGTGTGTGTGTGTGTGTGTGTGTGTGTGTGTATGTGTGTGTTTTCCCTTACTGATAACCGAAACATGCTCTTGCTTGGTTTCAAGTTTGGGATGTGAATGTAACTTGGGTTTTAAAGTATTTTTTTGTATACAGAGAATAATCTTTATGTATCCCAATTATTTCTATTAATAGAAATAATTATTTCTAGCTTTTAGGGATAAGAAAAAAATGTCACAAATTAAGTCATTTTGAGAAATTACTTTTTCTCTTTGGGTACCAGGGATTGAACTCAGGAGGACTGGACCACTGAGCTATATCCCAGCCCTATTTTGTATTTTATTTATTTATTTAGAGACTAAGTTGCCTAGTGTCTCACCATTGCTGAGGCTGGCTTTGAACTCGTGATCCTCCTGCCTCAGCCTCCAGAGCCACTGGAATGATAGGCATGCACTACTGCACCCAGCCTATTTTGGGAAATGACTTTTAATCTTCAAACTTGAAAGAGTTTTTAGGACTCCAAGTGGTTTTTGGTGAGCTTCTCCCCTTTGTCACAGCTGCTGTATGTAGTGGAAAGAATGTTGCACTTGGGACTTCAAAGTCCTCAATTCCAGTCCTGGTTCTCTTGCTTAGAAGCAGTTTAGCCTCTTGGAATCGGATTAGATTAAATTTAAAGTTCCTTCTGGCATGAAAATCTGTGATTTTCTTTAATTCTTATTCTAAAGACAAATCCGAATACAATATGAACAACTGTTAGCTGAAGCTATTTTTATTTTGAAATGTGAAATTTCTAATACCAGGAGCTTTGAGGGATTTTGGAAAGACATGTGAATTTGTAGGGGGTAATTTATACATGGCTTAATCTTATACCTCCAACCCCAGCCACAATGATTCAAATGCAAAAATCCAAATAGGGGCAGTGAGGGAACAGTGGATGTGAAAAAGTTCAAGAGGTGTGAGGACTGTGAATTTTTCATCAGTTCAAGGTAAACTCAGGCTGACTTATCCAGGATCAGGGCTGAATCTTTTTACCATCCTGTGGTCTAGTCATACCCTTAAAAGTGGGCATTGAATACCTGGAGCGGCTCCCGAAGACTAACTACGTTGGAGAAGGGAGGTCTGGAAATATTCAGGAATTTATCCTGGAGAGAGATCTGGAGGAGAGAGCAGGTTGCTTAGGTGTTTTCAGATTCTTGGAAGGCTGTACTTTGGCAGTTAGGTTTTGGATTATTTGGGATTGTTCCTGAAGTCATAACTGGAGGTTTATCAAGGTGGATTTTCTTTTGGTTTATGGAAGTACTTTTCATTTTGAAAACTGTCTTCTGCCACCATGTGGTGGGTTCCTTGTTACTGGACACAGGAGCTCTCAGGAAAGGGAGTTGTGGGGCGATGTTGGTGGGGGAGAGGTATAGAGTGGCTTTCATCTCTTTGAATCTATGATTGGTTGACTCCACATTTAGCATCATGAACTGAAACTTTTCAATGTAGGTTCGTTGATCAGTCAACAAACAACTACTACCTATCTGTTATCTACTAGCTAAAGTACAAGGGGCAGGGGCTACAGTAGTGAACAAGACAGACAAGGTCCTTTCCTAAGTGAATTTACATGCTAGTGAGAGATTCCAGGGAAGAGCAAAGAATATTATAATTTGTTGTCAAACTCTGATCTGCTTCCTATAGTTTCTTTCCTTTGGAATTAAAACTGCCCAGACTGTGGGGAATTCTGCCTTTTCAGCCTTCTTTCCCTTGGATTTCTGCTGAGCTACTTGTGTATACATTATAGACCCTGTCTTTGAGGACTCAAAGATGATAGTGGGGTCTAAATATTATTGGTGATTTTAAGTTTACTTTTAACTACTAAACAATCCTGCAAAGCTGGTAGTTTTGCTTTATGTATGTGAAGCTGAGGGATGTCAATGATTTACCTTTTCAAGGTGGGTCATTGACCCACTACAGATATATTTTTAAAAAATATTTCCTCAACTACTGAAGATCTACTTGGTTTTTGGAAGAGAGGCTTTATTCTGTTGTACAAATTTATTATCATTATTCAAGAATCCAGGATACTTGTCAGCTCTCCTGTGACTGGTTCTGTTGACTTCGAGGTTGTTTATGGAATTCATTTAATAATACTTGAGAATATCTGCTATGTACCTGGCCATATTCCAGGTACTGCTGATATAAAAATAAATAAGGCACTGTTCCAGTTCTCAAAGAGATCACAGTTTAATTTTGGAGTCACACATGTAATGTTAATGCAATTGGATATGATGTGTGATTCAGATAAACATCCCTAATCTGAAAATCCAAAATCCTTCTAAATCTAAAACTTCTGAGCACCAACAGGATGCCACAAGTGGAAAACTTCATATCTGATCTCATGTGATGGGTCAAATATATTTAGATGCAGTAAATATAATGTGTGAAATTACCTTCAGACTATGCATGTAAAGTGTATATGAAACATAAATAAGTTTCATGTTTAGTCTTGGGTCCCATCTCCCAAATATTTCATTATTATAATGCAAATATTCCAAAATGAGAAGATATCCAAAATCCAAAGCAGTTCTGCTCCCAGCATTTTGGATCAGAGATAATTAATCTGTACATATGTGCATAGAAATTTATGTGGATAATATGTATACACATAATATGTAAACACAGGAGGTATCCTAAGAGTCCAGGGAGACAGGTCGTCACCTACTTGGTGAGGGCTGGAATACTCATGGATAGAATTTAGAATTTGAGATTCTGACACATTTAACTCAACAGATTCTTATTTTTACCCCAGTAATATTTCTTATAATAATATGTGGAGCAGAAACCACATTTCCTTTCTTATATTAAATCAAGTGAAAAACAATGTAATCCAGTAAACCTTTGAGCTTTTGGAATCTTTTTGAAGAAAGGGTAAAGATCACAGTCATAGTGTTTCCCTATCAAGCGTTTGTGGGAAGAATTTGTCAAGGAAGAATTAACCAGTGGATTTGTAGGGAAAAGCCATTCAGCTAGAAGAGCATCAGAAGCTGTTATGTATGTTCCTATGGACAGAGCAGTAGCCTTGTGATCCTTCTCCCACGATTATGTTTCAAATTGTACCTTTGAAATAATTATGTTGGTAATAAGCAGAATGCTTGCAACATGCCAAATACCATACTAGTACGTATTCATCTCTTTCTCCATAATAGCTCTTCTGTGTTGTGATCAGGAGAGGTAAAATTGGGACTGGAACCCAGATTTATTTGATCTTAATTTTTGTTTCTCCTAAGCATCGCTGAATCCCAGCCTTTCCTATTTTCTTTATCTTCCTATACTAGAATAAGATCCTGGTTCCAGGCCAGCCAATAACAATTGTATCCTTGGAGGGAACTCCTGGACTAATGTTGGCTCTTGATACATTTTAATAAAAATGAGCTGGACTCACAGGTTGAGTTTAGGAGCTAAGAAACATGTTCCAAAATGGCTACCTTGAGATCCTGAGTTCTCTGAATTATTCTTTAATATTGGTTTTCTCTTGACTCACTGTTAATGGTATTTTTTGGTTTAAGTCGTCAGCACCTTCTGCTCACGACTTAGAATTTGGTGATATTCAGCAGAATCATCATTAAAATGGCCATAAATTCAATTGTGCCCTTTGTTTCCCAGGCCTTGGAATACCTGCTGTGGGCCAGCATGTGTATGGAGTCCTCGGTCTCGCTCCTGTCGGTCAGGTACTTGACATGGAGAGCCACCCTTTACACCGCTGTCTGCCAGTGCTACTATGACTGCCAAGGGGGTGTCCATGGGGAGGTAGGTGACTTAAATTCTGGTGGTTCTGACATTTGAAATACAGCTTATTTGGCATTTTCTTCTTTGGGATGCCCTCAAGAAAACAAAACAAGACAAAAACAACCAAAGAATTGAAATGAAGCCAGGGCATCAGTTCCAGCCTTTATTTGAAGCAGTCTGCGTGGCCGTTCCATGCTGTTGATTTCCTGCTGTACTTTCTGCTCTTTCCTTTATGCTCAATTAACTTCCACCCTCTTCACCTGTCTTCTGAAAATAATTTCTAGTATCTTTCTTTCCTCCTTTTGTTCACACATGTAAGCCCTTTCCTGTTTAGCTTTGTATTCGGTACCACCTGTTTTACATTGCGTCTCCTCTGTTTCCAGCCGCTGTTATTACATTCTGTTTTTTTTTTCTTTATACTTGAAATACAACTTACCTCAGCAGGGGCTTCCATTGGCTCCTGCAGTATCTCTGTGTACAGTAAAAAGGGGGTGTAGCTCAGTGGTGGAGTGCATGCTTAGCACTCTTGAGGCTGTGAGTTCCGTCCCCAGCACCATGGGGGGAGGGAGTCAATTTTTCTATAGTATTTGGTATTGAGTTGGTTACTGGGCCAGATCTTGGTGAAAACTGGAAACAGGCACCCCTGCCTCTGGGCCAAGAGTGTACGCGGGAGCTCTCAGTCCTTATTCAATAGCTTGGTCTGGAAGTCTTATGTAGGACACAGCCCTCAGAGCTGCACAAATACCTGCTTGTATTCTGTTCACAACCACAAATAAATCATCTGGCTTAACTGAAGGTTTCTTTACATTAGTTTTTCCCACCTGGACTAATTCTGAAGTGTTGGAAGGCAGTGGCCTCAGGGCAGAAGAATAGACTAATTCAACCCTCATGGGGAACTTTTATAGCCCAGGATACATTCTAGAAACTATTCACCATACATGGATAGTTATCTTTAGTATACCAGGGGTGGCACATTTTGTTCTATAGATATTAACATTATCAGGGAATGAAACATTTGTGGAGTTTTGATCATTTGATGGCTGCTGGGATTCTTGCTAATTGAAGAATTTAACCCTCCATGCATGTAAATATGCAGTTGGTCTGGAAGCATCTTCATTAAAAATCATAAATTATGAATAAAATATTGCAAAGAAATGTTAAAATAATTGGCATGAATGCTTATTATTGAACTCTAACATCTCTTTTAAACTCTTGTTATTATCTCTAGAGAATTATAAATTGGTGACATGATTAGATAAGACTACTTTCTTCCCACCTTCCCTTCCTCAGATATTTATTCAGTACTCCCTGTATCCTGGGTATTGGGGTGCAAAATGAATGAGACCTTTAAGGACCTCACAATATAGTGGACAGTGAGAACGATTGAATAGATTATACAGTATGTTATAATAGGAAGGTTAGGATTTGAGAAGAGAACCTGAGGATGGTTTTGTGTGTGTGTGTGTGTGTAAGTAATGCCAAGGAAATGACAATCTGAAGGTACTATCTTACCTTTATTTTAGCTTTCCTTACTTTTTTTGAACTTCATGATTTATAAATTTAGCCTGTGTGACAGTTTATAAGTTTAGACCTGTAGAGTTTAGTGGTACTTAAAGAAAATGATAGACTGGATAGCTACTGTATTACCAGGAGTCAGCAGCAGCCTGCAGTTTAATTCACAGATTAAATCAAGTGTCTAGGATGACAAAACATATTATCTTCATACATTTTTAATCACTGTGTTCTAACTTATTATGGACTGAATTTATTTTCATTGCGCACAGGCATTTGCTCGGCGTGGATTAGCTAAAATTGATGAGTTAAGGCAACTGGAATTAATGAGTTCTTCACAATCACAGGATGAATCCAAAAGATATTTTAGAGAGGCTACAATAAAGGTATAAAAATTTCATGAAATAAAAGAAATTTACTGCACTTCACAGTTGATTAGGTACTTAATATTAGTCGTGAAGAAATGTGTCCCATGGTTACTTCATATATTCTTCTGTTGGAGGCAGATGGCGGTGATGATCTTCAAAAGAGGAGTATTTGAATCTAGAAGAAAAGTCAAAACTATCTTTAGACCAAAGATAAGACTTAATCTAAAGGAAGCTCAAAGTGTAAGTCTAAAAATTCTTCTCTATTTAAGACTCTTTTTGCAGTGCATTTGTATTATTATTCTGTATTTTCTAATAGTCATCAGTGATTAAATCCTGCCCTAGATTCTCTGCACCAATAGGCAAATAGTGAGAAGAATGTTTTCCCACCTTAGATATGGCTTCACTGTCTTCCTTTCTCTAAAATGTTTTTCATTCCTTAGCATAATCCTGGTTTTGCAATGTTAAGATGAGAGGGTAAGGGAGAGCCTGGGAAAGGTGTGAATGAACAGGGTCTTGCAAATGAGCAGGCTTCTGACTTGGTCTGCATGGGCCCTTGCTTTGACTGCTTAGTGTTGGTTTAGTGTGCTTTGAAGACAGAAGGAAGAGGCATCCATTCTAATCGCTTTTCCTTTGGGAGCATTCAGGAACTAGGTTATACTGCAGCAGAAAACAGGCCTCACACCTTAGGTGGCTTAAAACAGGTGATTTCCCCCTGGAGCCTGATACTGGTAGAGTTATCAGGGCTCTGAACTTCTGGCAGCTGCTCAGGGCCAGGCTGAGCAGCAGCACTCATTTATAAAATTGTTGATCTGGAAGGGAGCTCTGGAAGATCCTGCCTGGGTCATGATGCTCTGCATGGAAGTGACTTGAGCCTTTTCTTTCATGTCACAACTAGTCACACAGCCCCTACCAAAAACGTGTATCTTTGGCAAATAGCACTAGGGACTGTCACAGGGGAGGGAGTGAGATGAAGTTATGCCTTGTGGGGGTCCCCGCCCCCCTTTGCCTTTCTGAGCTCCATATGATTCAAGGTCCAGTTTGGTATCTCTTGGAAGTTGTCCCTTACTGTCCTATATGGCCACCAACTCTCTTCTGGGACTGAAAATGAAAGTGAGGGGGAAGAAGATGAGTAGTTTTCAAGAGAAGAGTTACTGAGTCTCAGAACCTGGAGGGGACTTGGGAAATCACCTAATTCAGCTCTTTTCTGCTATGGATGATTAAAATGAAGCTTGGAATAATTAAATTACTGGCTCAACCTTACACGCTAACTGCTGGCAGAAAGAACTACAATGAAAATCTGTGTCTCAGTCCAATATTGTCTCACTGCTCCAAGAACTGGGCTGTTTCTCCTCAGTTTTTCTTATGACATTTAGAAAATATTCTTTTTCTTCTTTTAAAGAAATCAAGATAATTAAGTACCGATATTTGAACATGGTACTGTTTGAATGTGATTTTAGTGTTTCTATATTGAATACCCAGCCTAGAAGTACATATCATATATTCCTTTAAAATCCTGTCCCATACTGATCAATGGTATGTAACTGGTGACAGTGATAACTTAACAAATCATAGTTGCCTTGAATGAACTGCTGGTATTGTTAAATAATAATGCTGTTGTTTTTGTGAGAGGGTAGGGCGTATTTTTTTTTCCTTATCAGCATTTTTTTTCCTCTCAGCAAACCAAAATTCAATATTGTCATCAAGATTGTCATGACTTAGCACATTAGGACTTACAGTCATCCTGATAGTAAAATAAAATAAACTTTCAAAGAAAAATGTATAAAATTCCATTTAAATTACATTAAAGGCTCATTTATTCCTGGTTTCCTTCAAGATGATTGTGCTATGAGAAATTCTGGTGCTATGTTTTTTTTTAGAAAACAATTATAATTGTTTAGTGGGTAGTTTTGACAGAGATTAGCTAACAGAGATTAGCCCTTTTAAAAATAATGTCATATTACCTTGACATGTATTGCAGAATGTCCTACTTTTATAAGTATGAAATTATTTTATTATGTTTCCACAAAAATAAAGAAATTTCAATATACCTTACATCTATTTTTGAGAATACTTCTGTTTGTAATTCATTTCTTTTCTCACAATAAATTATTTTGACTTTCAAAATATTTTTTTGAAGAACTACTAATTCAGACTCCTAAAGATGAAACATTTAGTGATTCATTCAATAAAAATTTTAAAAATATCTGCTATGTGAGCAAGATAGGTGAGATTACATTTTAGTGGAGAAACTATATAATACATAAACAAAATTATATCTTGTGACAAGTTTTAAGAAGAAAATAATGGTGGTGGGGATTAAATGACTTATACATAAAATTATTCCTGCACACAGTAGGTCTTCAGTAAATATTAGCTATTATGCTTGTTTATTTATTATTCACTCATGCATTCAACCATCATGTGTTGAATACCTGTGTTTTTAAGTATAGTGCAATGCTGAAAAGACTAAGTCCCAGTCTTGGCTTTTTGAATGGTCTTGGAAAAGGAGAAGAGAACATTCTGAGTAAAGAAGCAGAGCATGATCATAGTTTTGAGGCCAAAGTAAGCAAAGTTAGTTGGGGACAAGAAGTGGATTTCAAGTGGGGGAGGTGTAGTATGTTGGAGAGTTAGCATAGTATATCTCATGGAGTAGATTCATGGAGACCACAGCATTTAGAGGTGGAATGGACTATGTGGGTTGTGTCATTTAGACTCTCATCCATTCTAACATTTTGAAAGGTTGTATAATATATCCTAAGCAGTAGATTGTAACCCAAATTGTCTATTTTTTACTGCTATTACTTTAGTTATTTCCAATTTTTATTATTATAAATATTGATGTAACTTACATCTTCAGGAATGCTATTTTTTCTTTCTTTTATTTCTTATGGATAAAATTAAAAATGTAGAATTTCTGAATCAAGGCATACAAATATTTTTATTTCTCTTGGCATATAGTGCCAAAGTGTTTCCAATATGGGTACTCTTATTTTCAAAGTGGTAACTTGCATGTACCAATTTTATTGCAAGGTATTATTATTTTGATATTACTTGTTGGAACTTTTTTTTATTAAATCAGTTAGCAAATTTAAATGTGTTTGGATAATTCAGTTATACAATTGAATGCCTTGTCATTTTAACCTTATTTCTTTGATCCTTTCGCTTACAAATGTGTTTACTCTTTTTATCTCCTTTTTAATGATTTCTTTCAATCTATTGATCTACTAGATATTTTACTCTAAGATATATTTGAATGGACTCATTAACTTATTATTTTTATAGAAATTCATATTTCATTTGTCATACTTGACAATCCATTATTTTTATTGCTTCAGCTTTATATTTTATATTTACATTTATATTTACATTTTTATAGATATTATAAATATTTATATTTTAAAATATTTTACTTAGTTTTTGTCTATAGTTCTGATAAATGTTCTATTCCTATTTTTGCTTATTTTCTATTATATTTTTGTGAAAAAATTTATTCTTTTCACCAACTGGTGAAAAACTGGTTTCATTTTGAATACTTCTAATTATTAGAAAGTTCATTGTGCTTTTCGAATATATATACTTGAAAGCTCTGCTTTAATCTACAATACAAATCTTAGAAGAAGCCCTTTCCTTTGTTTATAAGGAAAGAAAGGGCAAAGCATGGAGGTCAAGTTTTATTGAGTTTTTAGAGAAGCTGAAGCTGGGAAGCTGATGTTTGGGGGGAAATAGTCCAAAGCCTCAAGAAGAGGAAAAAAAAAACAACAAAATAAACAAACAACAACCCCCCCCCCCAAGAGAATTATGAAAAATACGGTTGGTATTTTACCTGAATATGGATTCTAGAAATGCCAACTAGAGCTACTGGTCTTAACTTCCAGGCAACCTAAATGCAGAGAACAGGCCATTTGTCAGATAAAATAAAGTGTGGAGGTGGGCCATCTGCAGGCGGTGAAGCCATTCCAAGGCAGTACAGAGCAGAGCGGCTGGGAACTCAGGCCTAGTCACTAGCTTATGAGAACACAGCTGATCAGCTCTTCCTTAAGTTAACTACCACAAGTCTAGTTACTTATTATGTAAATCATTGTTTCAAATTTGAGATTGAGGGGCTGGGGATGTGGCTCAAGCGGTAGCGCGCTCGCCTGGCATGCGTGCGGCCCTGGTTCGATCCTCAGCACCACATACCAACAAAGATGTTGTGTCCGCCGAAAACTAAAAAATAAATATTAAAAAATTCTCTCTCTCTCTCTCTCTTTAAAAACAAAATATTTGAGTTTGAGACATTCTACATTAGAATTTCCTGCAGTGCTTAGAAACAGTGCCCTACCCAGATCTATGGCATGTCTGGAGATTTGGTCTTGAATCTAAGAAAAGCACCCAAGTGATAGGCCACCGAAATTTTCGTATTGGTCCCTTAAGGCTGTAATTAAGGTACCACAAGGTGTATGGAGATGAGGCTGCCTTAATAAAAAGACCAAAATAAACAACCTTGGAAACACAAACATAGAAACAAATGGCAAAGTCTTGATGTAATAGCAGCATGACATAAACTTAAATGGAGTTGAGTGACATCTCAAAAAATGGAAACCCTAGAAGCAGCCATTGCACTGTTAAACTACCTCTGTCTTTCAGTGTTAGATAAATGAACATTATTTTGTTTGCCTTGTACAATGGACTGTATATTTTTTTAATTCCAGTTGCCGTGGCCACGTACCATCACAGACCGGCTGTTAGATGAAATGTTTGATAGCTCCGCATCCCGCTTTCTGGCTGTCTTGGAGGCTCTTTCTGATCCAAACAGGCGAATACTACAAACTGGTCCTGTTGTATCTGATGAAGTGGAACTTCGTGATGTTGTCTCAGAACTGTTTATAGCTGGGAAAGAACTTTTAATAAGTAAATAAGATATTAAGATACTATTTTATGGAAGCCATGATTAACAAAAATTTTAACATGATAGTTATGAGAAACTGATAAAGAATTTATGCATTTTATATATTGACCTTGAATTCATCAACCTTGCTTTAATCAATTGATAATTCCAATAATAAAATTATATCCTTAGTTCCAATTTTTAATCTTTTAACTTCTTTTTTCTTTCATGTCTTGACTCCTGCACTGGTTAGGATCTTCAGTGAACACATGGGAAAGATGTGGTGTCTTCAGTCATCCTTGTCTCAATTTTGATCTTAGATGGAACATTTCCAGCATTTGACCATTAGTTAAAATATTTGCTTGGGACTTGAGGTGTAACTTAGTGGTAGAGCACATGCCTAGCATGCGTAAAGCCCTGGGTTTAATCCCCAGCACTGAAAAAAGAAGATGTAAAGATATTTGCTAAAGAATTTTTATAGAGAGCCTTTTCAGATCAAAGAAGTTTCTTTTATTTGTGGTTTTTCAAGTGTCTTTTATTATTTTATTTTTATTTTATTTGAATATTTGTTGAATTTTATCAAAAGTCTTTTCTGTATTTATCAAGATTCACTGTGTTGACCAAAGGGCTTTCTCTTTTATTTCTATTAATATGGTGAATTGCATTGAATGTCTAATTTTTAGCTATCTTGTATTTTTGGAATAGATCTAATTTCTAAGTGAGGATTTGACTTTTTTATATATTGCTTGATTTGTTTGCTAGTGTTTACTTAATTTTTGCTTCTTTGTTCAAGAGAGAGATTTTCATTTCTTATGAGGTTATTTTTAGTTTTGGCCCTCAAGAACATGTTGGTCTCATAAAGTGAGTTGAGAACTGTGCTCTCTTCCTTTATTGTGTGGAAGAGTTTGTGCTAGATTGATGTTATTTCTTCTCAAATGTTTGGTTGAATTTACTGGTAAAATCATCTGGACTTGGAATTTCCTTTGTGGAAGTTTTTAACTATGGATTCAATTTCTTTTATAAATATGAAATTATTCAGCTTTCATTTTCATTCTTTTTCTAAATCTTTTACCAGTTTGATAAATGGTATCTTATACCATTTATACCTTGAAAATTTTATATTTTAACCAGTATTTTACAATTTTTGTCAGAGTCATAATACCTCATTATGATCCTGATTTCTGTAGCTCTGCAGTGGTGTCCTCTTTTTCATTCCTGATCTTGGTCTGTTTGCTTTCTCCCTTATTTCATCAATTTTACCAGGTGTCTACAAATTTCATTACTGTGTATACGGTGTGCATTTGTGTGTGTCATGTGTGTTGGTGTAGTCTGTGGTGTGTGTATATGGGGTGTTGATGTGTGGTGTGTGTGGCATGTGTATGTAGTATGTTTGCATGTGAAGTATGTGGTGGTGTGTTTGTTGTGCATGTGAGTGTATGTGTGTTGAGAGTAGGTGTTTGTGGTGTGTGCCATTTGTGTGTGTGATGTGTGTGTGGTATGTTAGGTTTGTTGGTGTGTGTAGTATGTATGTGTGTATTGTGTGTGGTATGGATGTCTGTGGCATGTGCATGTGGTGAACATGTGTGTAGTGTGGTATGGGGCATGTGTGTGATTTGTGATGTGTATTGTGTGTGATATGTACATATAGTGTGTGTTGTATTATGTGGTATATACATATGGTGTATATGTGTATGCAGTACATGTGTTCATGGTGTTGGCATGCCTGTGGCATACATGTGGTGTGTGTGTGTGTGTCTGGTGTGGTGTGTGTAATGTAGGTGTGTGTGATGTGTTGGTATGGTTTGTATGTGGTGTGTAGTATGAATATGTGTATGTGGCATGGTGTGTATGTGTGTGTTGGTGTGGGGTGTGCAGATATGTGTGTGGTATGTGTGCAGAATGTGTTGTGTTGGTGTGTGTAGTGTATTTGCCATGCATGTGTATGGAATGTGTCATGCGTATGTGTGTTGTGTGTGCTGTGTGTGATGTGGCATGTGTGTAAAGCATGGTTTGTGTATGTGTTTTGTGTGATATGGCATAATTCTGAGTGTGGTTGTATGAGTGGTGTGTATGTATTCTGTCATTTGTATGTGGCGTGTGTACATTGTGCATTGTGTGTGTGTGGTGTGGCATGAGTGTATATATATAATTGCATGTGTGGTGTTGGTGGAGATTGTGTTTATGTGTGGTGCATCTGTGGTATGACATGTGCCTCTGTGTGGTTGTATGTGTGTGTGTGGGGTGTGTGTGTGTGTGTGTGTGTGTGTGGTGGTGTGCCTGTGCACTCATCTGAAGGCAGAGAGCCTCTGGTGCCAGTTTAGGGCTTATCTCTTAAAAAAAAAATCAAGTTCTTGGTGAGAATTTCCTTGACTCAAACCCTAATGATTGCCCCCTCTGTATCTTCCTTTCCAAGGAAGGGCGGTTCCTCCTCCTCTTCCTCTCTGTCTGGCAGTTATTTCCTTCCAGGCAATCACTTTATCTCACTTCCTCATTCAAGCTTCCTTACTATATGTTTTCTCCTTGGTACAGTTAGATTTATTAAAGGAATTGGCTATTTTCACTGTTCTAAATTCTTTTCTTGAAATTTATGTATCAGAAAACTTCAGCCCCTAACACTCCACAGAGAATGTCCTGGACAACCTCATTGCTTATTCGAGGGTCACTTTTCCTCTTCACTCTTGGTAGTTTTGTTATAGTCCTCTTTTCCCACTAACCACTTCCCTTTGTGCCATTTCTCCCTCTGCTCTTCTCTTAAATTTTGACGTTTCTTCTGCAGCTATTCAATGCCTACAGTGGATCCTGCCATTTGTGATGAATGTGTAATTGTGACTCTACAAGTTATATATCCCAATTAAAGATCTCCTTCTCGAGTTTCCAGTCCACACTTAGCTGCCCACTTGGCGAGTCCACTGTTGTTAATTCTGTTTGCCTCTCCATGCATCTTCTGGGTAGATTTCCCTGGCCGAGCCTGTGTTGGTTGCTCTTCCTGTTTGTCCCTGCAGCAGCCTGTTTTTGCCCACTTAGATTTCTTGTTTGCCCTCTTGAGTGTAACTCAGTGAAGGTAGGGATTGTGTTCTTTCCTTTACATTGTTTCCTAGCGCTTGGCAGTGTCTGATAGCTAATGTTAGCCAACATTTCTTTGCAAGGATGCTTTTTCAAACCTCTCTCTTTCCTTTTCTAGTTTCAAGTATTGGTCCAAGTGGAACGATTGGTTTTCCCAACACACCTCTTACGGAGCTTATGATAGAAAGAACAAATGTTATTTCTCTGGATGCTGCTGTAAAGTTTATAAAATTAGCATTTACTTATGAAGAATGGGGTTTATTTGAATCTTTAGCTATGCAGCTTATTTATTTTCTCCAGGTAATATATGCAAAACCATTCATTTGTTTTTGTTTTGTTAAAATGACATTGGATTATTGTTTAACTTGTGGGATGTACTTCTCTAAGAGGCAGGATGATCCACAGTCAAAGAAAGCAGAGAAGGATTTAACTCTTCTGATTGCAATTGAACCACTAATCAACCTAAAGAAAAACAAAGGTTTGATACTTCCTTTGGACAGTTATAAAGAAGGAGAGTCAGCTCAAATTTATTTAAAGCATGTAGTTTCACATGGTGAGTCATTATTTACCTTTTTGAAAAATTTAGTTTTATTGGATAAAAGATGCTCTTTCTAGGTGAATTGAGAGAAAGAATGTTCAAGACAGAGGGAACAGGAGGTCCAAAGCCCCTGAGGGAAGGGTGTACTTAGCGATGGAAGGAATGGCCAGTGGGCATATGTGTTTGGAGGGCACTGGTGGAAGTGGTGGAGTTTGGGAGTAGATAGGTGGCAAGATCAGAGAAATAGGTGGGTACCAGATGATGCCATTCTGGTGACAGTTTTGACGAGGTGAACCAGGTTCTTCTTAGCTGCTGACTTGCTGCAGTGAGAGGCCAGCAGGACTTTGCATCAAAGGGCAAAGGAACTGGTTCACTTTAGTAAGGGAAAGTCTGGTCTCCCCTCTCTCCGGCTTGTAGCACTTTCCATTGTAGAACTTAAATAACTTAAAAGTTATTGTTAATGTAATTGAAAACCTGATCTAATTTTTAGACCAATGAGAATTACTTAATTTCATTGTTCATATTTTCCCTTGCTCTTAAGGCATTGCATGGCTGCTCAGTTGCAGTAAATCATTTGGATCAAGTCATGAGGCACTTTTTCTTCTAGTGGTTTCTGAATAGATATTCTTATCATTTTTCTTTCAGCTGCCCATTTTACATGTACTTTAATATTGTAAGCCTCTTCAATTTCTCTTTGGACTTACATATAGTGTAACATATAGTTGACTTACATATAGTGGTTTAATACTAGTAATAGTTGTTTGAATTGGGTTAGATCTGCTTCGATTCATTTTTATATAGAAGCATTTAAATTATTGACATGGTGTTTGCCCAGATATCATTTGGGTCATTTTTTTTGAAGGATTTCTGTGTTTCTCTGTCTTTGGCATTTGAAGTTTTATGATTGACTTTTTGTTTTCTTTGACTTTTTGAATGCAGATTCTTATGTGAGGAATTATGGATATTCAGAAGATATTTTTCATTTGGCAGCTGTCCTGTATGTCTGTGTCTGTAACTCTCCCCAGGTGAATTATCTCTTTTGAATAACTTAATAATGTGGAACAAGATTATGCCTAACTTAAGACCAGGTTTAAAATATCACAGGATTTGTACCTAAAGTTATGTATTATTTAATTCTTGAGTTAGATCCTGATTTGTAACTTTAAGTTTCTTTTTTTTTTTTTTATTGTTGGCTGTTCAAAACATTACATAGTTCTTGATATATCATATTTCACAATTTGATTCAAGTGGGTTATGAGCTCCCATTTTTACCCCATATACAGATTGCAGAATCACATCAGTTACACATCCATTGATTTACATATTGCCATACTAGTGTCTGTTGTATTCTGCTGTCTTTCCTATCCTCTACTATCCCCCCTCCCCTCCCCTCCCCTCCCCTCCCCTCCCCTCTTCTCTCTCTGCCCCCTTTACTGACATTCGTTTGTCCCCCTTGTATTATTTTTCCCCTTCCCCTCACTTCCTCTTGTATGTACTTTTGTATACCTCTGAGGGTCTCCTTCCATTTCCATGCATTTTCCCTTCTCTCTCCCTTTCCCTCCCACCTCTCATCCCTGTTTAATGTTAATCTTCTTCTCATGCTCTTCGACCCTACTCTGTTCTTAGCTACTCTCCTTATATCAAAGAAGACATTTGACATTTGTTTTTTAGGGATTGGCTAGCTTCACTTAGCATAATCTGCTCTAATGCCATCCATTTCCCTGTAAATTCTATGATTTTGTCATTTTTTAATGCAGAGTAATACTCCATTGTGTATAAATGCCACATTTTTTTTATCCATTCATCCATTGAAGGGCATCTAGGTTGGTTCCACAGTCTAGCTATTGTGAATTGTGCTGCTATGAACATCGATGTAGCAGTGTCCCTGTAGCATGCTCTTTTTAGGTCTTTAGGGAATAGACCGAGAAGGGGAATAGCTGGGTCAAATGGTGGCTCCATTCCCAGCTTTCCAAGAAATCTCCATACTGCTTTCCAAATTGGCTGCACCAATTTGCAGTCCCACCAGCAATGTACAAGTGTACCCTTTTCCCCACATCCTCGCCAGCACTTGTTGTTGTTTGACTTCATAATGGCTGCCAATCTAACTGGAGTGAGATGGTATCTTAGGGTGGTTTTGATTTGCATTTCTCTGACTGCTAGAGATGGTGAGCATTTTTTCATGTACTTGTTGATTGACTGTATGTCCTCCTCTGAGAAGTGTCTGTTCAGGTCCTTGGCCCATTTGTTGATTGGGTTGTTTGTTCTCTTATTGTCTAATTTTTTGAGCTCTTTGTATACTCTGGATATTAGGGCTCTATCTGAAGTGTGAGGAGTAAAGATTTGTTCCCAGGATGTAGGCTCTCTATTTACCTCTCTTATTGTATCTTTTGCTGAGAAAAAACTTTTTAGTTTGAGTAAGTCCCATTTGTTGATTCTAGTTATTAACTTTTGTGCTATGGGTGTCCTATTGAGGAATTTGGAGCCCGACCCCACCGACTGTAGATCGTAGCCAACTTTTTCTTCTATCAGACAGCGCGTCTCTGATTTGATATCAAGCTCCTTGATCCATTTTGAATTAACTTTTGTGCATGGCGAGAGAAAGGGATTCAGTTTCATTTTGTTGCATATGGATTTCCAGTTTTCCCAGCACCATTTGTTGAAGATGCTATCCTTCCTCCATTGCATGCTTTTAGACCCTTTATCAAATATAAGATAGTTGTAGTTTTGTGGATTGGTTTCTGTGTCCTCTATTCTGTACCATTGGTCCACCCGCCTGTTTTGGTACCAGTACCATGCTGTTTTTGTTACTATTGCTCTGTAATATAGTTTGAAGTCTGGTATCGCTATACCGCCTGATTCACACTTCCTGCTTAGCATTGTTTTTGCTATTCTGGGTCTTTTATTTTTCCATATGAATTTCATGATTGCTTTCTCTATTTCTACAAGAAATGCCGTTGGGATTTTGATTGGCATTGCATTAAACCTATAGAGAACTTTTGGTAATATCGCCATTTTGATGATGTTAGTTCTGCCTATCCATGAACAGGGTATATTTTTCCATCTTCTAAGATCTTCTTCTATTTCTCTCTTTAGGGTTCTGTAGTTTTCATTGTATAAGTCTTTCACCTCTTTTGTTAGGTTGATTCCCAAGTATTTTATTTTTTTTGAAGATATTGTGAATGGAGTGGTTGTCCTCATTTCCATTTCAGAGGATTTGTCGCTGATATACAGGAATGCCTTTGATTTATGCGTGTTGATTTTATATCCTGCCACTTTGCTGAATTCATTTATTAGCTCTAATAGTTTCTTTGTAGACCCTTTTGGGTCTGCTAGGTATAGAATCATGTCATCTGCAAATAGTGATAATTTAAGTTCTTCTTTTCCTATTTTGATGCCTTTAATTTCTTTCGTCTGTCTAATTGCTCTGGCCAGTGTTTCGAGAACTATGTTGAACAGAAGTGGTGAGAGAGGGCATCCCTGTCTTGTTCCAGATTTTAGAGGGAATGCCTTCAATTTTTCTCCATTCAGAATGATGCCAGCCTGAGGCTTAGCATAGATTGCTTTTACAATATTGAGGTATGTTCCTGTTATCCCTAGTTTTTCTAGAGTTTTGAACATAAAGGGATGCTGTACTTTGTCGAATGCTTTTTCCGCATCTATTGAGATGATCATATGGTTCTTATTTTTAAGTCTATTGATGTGGTGAATAACATTTATTGATTTCCTTATATTGAACCAGCCTTGCATCCCAGGGATGAATCCTACTTGATCATGGTGCACAATTTTTTTGATGTGCCTTTGTATCCGAGTGGCCAGAATTTTATTGAGGATTTTTGCATCTAGGTTCATTAGAGATATTGGTCTGTAGTTTTCTTTCTTTGAAGTGTCTTTGTCTGGTTTAGGTATCAGGGTGATGTTGGCCTCGTAGAATGAATTTGGAAGTTCTCCCTCTTTTTCTATTTCCCGAAGTAGCTTGAAAAGTATTGGTATTAGTTCCTCTTTAAAGGTTTTGTAAAACTCTGCTGTATACCCATCCGGTCCTGGGCTTTTCTTAGTTGGTAGTCCTTTGATGGTTTCTTCTATTTCCTCAATTGATATTGGTCTGTTTAGGTTGTCTATATCCTCCTGACTCAATCTGGGCAGATCATATGACTTAAGAAATTTATCTATGCCTTCACTATCCTCTAATTTATTGGAGTATAAGGATTCAAAATAATTTTTGATTATCTTCTGTATTTCTGAAGTGTCTGTTGTGATATTGCCTCTTTCATCCCGTATGTTAGTGATTTGAGTTCTCTCTCTTCTTCTCTTCGCTAGCATGGCTAAGGGTCTGTCGATTTTGTTTATTTTTTCAAAGAACCAACTTTTAGTTTTGTCAATTTTTTCAATTGTTTCTTTTGTTTCGATTTCATTGATTTCAGCTCTGATTTTAATTATTTCTTGCCTTCTACTTCTTTTGCTGTTGTTTTGCTCTTCTTTTTCTAGGATTTTGAGATGAAGTATGAGATCATTTATTTGTTGGTTTTTTCTTTTTTTAAGGAATGAACTCCAAGCAATGAATTTTCCTCTTAGAACTGCTTTCAATGTGTCCCATAGATTCCGATATGTTGTGTCTGTGTTTTCATTAATCTCTAAGAATTTTTTAATTTCCTCCTTGATGTCTTCTATAACCCATTGATCATTCAGTAACCTATTGTTCATTCTCCAAGTGATATATTCTTTTTCCTTCCTTCTTTTATCGTTGATTTTCAGTTCCATTCCATTATGATCAGATAGGATGCATGGTATTATCTCTACTCCTTTGTATTGTCTAAGAGTTTCCCTGTGACATAATATATGATCTTTTTTTGAGAAGGATCCATGTGCTGCTGAGAAAAAAGTGTAACTGTTTGATGTTGGGTGGTATATTCTATATATGTCAATTAAGTCTAGGTTATTAATTGTGTTATTGAGTTCTATGGTTTCCTTATTCAACTTTTGTTTGGAAGATCTGTCCAGTGGTGAGAGAGGTGTGTTGAAGTCTCCCATGATTATTGTATGGTGGTCTATTAGACTCTTGAACTTGAGAAGAGTTTGTTTGATGAACATAGCTGCACCATTGTTTGGGGCATATATATTTATGATTGTTATGTCTTGTTGGTGTATGGTTCCCTTGAGCAGTATGTAGTGTCCCTCTTTATCCCTTTTGATTAACTTTGGCTTAAAATCTATTTTATTTGATATGAGTATGGATACTCCTGCTTGTTTCCGAAGTCCATATGAGTGATATGATTTTTCCCAACCTTTCACCTTCAGCCTATGTATGTCTTTTCCTATCAAATGCGTCTCCTGTAGGCAGCATATTGTTGGGTCTTGTTTTGTGATCCATTCTACTAGCCTGTGTCTCTTGATTGGTGAGTTTAAGCCATTAACATTTAGGGTTATTATTGAGATATGGGTTGTTCTTCCAGCCATATTTGTTTATTTATGTTACTAAACATGGTTTGTTTTCCACTTTGATTATTTTCCCCCCTTTAGTGTCCTACCTCCCACTGTTGGTTTTCATTGTTATTTTCCATTTCCTCTTCCTGTAATGTTTTGCCAAGGATGTTTTGAAGAGATGGTTTTCTAGCTGCAAATTCTTTTAACTTTTGTTTATCGTGGAAGGTTTTAATTTCATCTTCCATCCTGAAGCTTAATTTCGCTGGAAACACAATTCTTGGTTGGAACCCATTTTCTTTCAGTGTTTGAAATATGTTATTCCAGGATCTTCTAGCTTTCAGAGTCTGTGTTGAAAGATCAGCTGTTATCCTGATTGTCTTACCCCTAAATGTGATCTGCTTCCTTTCTCTTGTAGCTTTTAAAATTCTCTCCTTGTTCTGTATGTTGGGCATCTTCATTATAATGTGTCTAGGTGTGGGTCTCTTATGATTTTGCACATTCGGCGTCCTGTAGGCTTCTAGGATTTGGGGTTCTGTCTCATTCTTCAAGTCTGGGAAGTTTTCTCGAATTATTTCATTGAATAGATTGCTCATTCCTTTGGTTTGAAACTCTGTTCCTTCCTGTATCCCAATGACTCTTAAATTTGGTCTCTTGATGTTATCCCATATTTCTTGGATGTTCTGCTCATGGTTTCTTAACAGTCTTGCTGAGCTGTCTATGTTCTTTTCAAGTTGAAATACTTTATCTTCATTGTCTGATGTTCTGTCTTCTAAGTGTTCTACTCTGCTGGTAGTATTCTCAATTGAGTTTTTAAGTTGGCTTATTGCTTCCTGCATTTCTAGGATTTCTGTTTGTTTGTTTTTTATAACCTCTATTTCCCTGTATAGTTGATCTTTTGCTTCTTGGATTTGTTTATGTAATTCATTGTTGAAGTGATCTTTCATTGTCTGATTTTGCTGTCTGATGTCTTCCTTGAGACTCCAGATCATCTGAAGCATGTATATCCTGAATTCTTTATCTGACATTCCATCAGCTGCAGCTATTACCTCTTCTAAAGTTGAGTTGACCTGCAATGCTTGTGGTCCTTTCTTTCCTTGTCTCTTCATACTGTTCGCGTTCCTTTCTTCTTGGTGAAACTGTTGTGCTATTGAATTTTCCCCCTATATATTTATATTGGTCTTGTATAGTTGCAAAGTCTCCCTCGCAGGCACGGGCGGCGGCTCTGCCCCTCCGCCAATTGGGGCAATGTGCCTACCACGCCGGCAGGCCGCTGGGCCTGCTCTGCCAGTCGGTAGCAGGTCCGCCGTCCTTGCAGGCGCGGGCGGCGGCTCTGTCCCTCTGCGGGCCGCTAGGCTTGTTCTGTCGGTGGTCGCCGTTCTGCCTACTTTGCAGGCGCAGGCAGCGGCACTGCCCCTCTGCAGGCCTCTGGGGCTGTACTGCCAGTGGGTCGCAGGTCCGCCTACTTTGCAGGCGTGGGGGGGGGGCGGCTCTACCGTTCCTCAGGCCACTGGGCCTGTTCTGTCTCTCGGTTGCAGGTCTGACCTGTTCTGATGGTGGTCTCAGTTCCGACTACCTTGCAGGCGCGGGGGGGAGGGGGCGGCTCTGCCTCTCAGCAGGCCGCTGCTCCTCTTCTGCCGGTGGGTGGCAGGCCCGCCTACCTTGCAGGAGTGATTGGAAGCTCTGTCCCGCCGCGGGCCACTGGGCCTTTTCTGTCGGTGGTCACCCTTCCCCTACCTGGCAGGCGAGGGGGGTGGGGGGCGGCTCTGCCCCTCAGCAGGCCGCTGGGCCTGCTCTGTCTTTGGTCCCAGTTCCCTCTACTATGCCAGCGCAGGGGGAGGGGGCAGCTCAGCCTCTCAGCAGGCGGCTGCTTCTCTTCTGCCGGTGGGTCGCAGGCCCGCCTACCTTGCAGGAGTGATTGGAAGCTCTGTCCCGCCGCGGGCCACTGGGCCTTTTCTGTCTGTGGTCACCCTTCCCCTACCTGGCAGGCGAGGGGGGTGGGGGGCGGCTCTGCCCCTCAGCAGGCCGCTGGGCCCGCTCTGTGTTTGGACCCAGTTCCCTCTACTATGCCGGCGCAGGGGGAGGGGGCGGCTCAGCCTCTCAGCAGGCGGCTGCTCCTCTTCTGCCAGTGGGTCGCAGGCCCGCCTACCTTGCAGGAGTGATTGGAAGCTCTGTCCCGCCGCGGACCACTGGGCCTTTTCTGTCGGTGGTCACCCTTCCCCTACCTGGCAGGCGAGGGGGGTGGGGGGCGGCTCTGCCCCTCAGCAGGCCACTGGGCCTGCTCTGTGATTGGTCCCAGTTCCGTCTACTATGCCAGCGCAGGGGGAGGGGGCGGCTCAGCCTCTCAGCAGGCGGCTGCTCCTCTTCTGCCAGTGGGTCGCAGGCCCGCCTACCTTGCAGGAGTGATTGGAAGCTCTGTCCCGCCCTGGGCCACTGGGCCTTTTCTGTTGGTGGTCACCCTTCCCCTACCTGGCAGGCGAGGGGGGTGGGGGGCGGCTCTGCCCCTCAGCAGGCCGCTGGGCCTGCTCTGTCTTTGGTCCCAGTTCCCTCTACTATGCCGGCACAGGGGGAGGGGGCGGCTCAGCCTCTCAGCAGGCGGCTGCTCCTCTTCTGCCAGTGGGTCGCAGGCCCGCCTACCTTGCAGGAGTGATTGGAAGCTCTGTCCCGCCCTGGGCCACTGGGCCTTTTCTGTCGGTGGTCACCCTTCCCCTACCTGGCAGGCGAGGGGGGTGGGGGGCGGCTCTGCCCCTCAGCAGGCCGCTGGGCCTGCTCTGTGTTTGGTCCCAGTTCCCTCTACTATGCCGGCGCAGGGGGAGGGGGCGGCTCAGCCTCTCAGCAGGCGACTGCTCCTCTTCTGCCGGTGGGTCGCAGGCCCGCCTACCTTGCAGGAGTGATTGGAAGCTCTGTCCCGCCCTGGGCCACTGGGCCTTTTCTGTCGGTGGTCACCCTTCCCCTACCTGGCAGGCGAGGGGGGTGGGGGGCGGCTCTGCCCCTCAGCAGGCCGCTGGGCCTGCTCTGTCTTTGGTCCCAGTTCCCTCTACTATGCCGGCACAGGGGGAGGGGGCGGCTCAGCCTCTCAGCAGGCGGCTGCTCCTCTTCTGCTGGTGGGTCGCAGGCCCGCCTACCTTGCAGGAGTGATTGGAAGCTCTGTCCCGCCCTGGGCCACTGGGCCTTTTCTGTCGGTGGTCACCCTTCCCCTACCTGGCAGGCGAGGGGGGTGGGGGGCGGCTCTGCCCCTCAGCAGGCCGCTGGGCCTGCTCTGTCTTTGGTCCCAGTTCCCTCTACTATTTTAAGTTTCTTTTTATTATTGAAAATGAAGATTTTGGGTGTTACTCTGTGTCTTGTTGGGAAGTCCCAAGGCCAGCTGTGTTTCTAATGATGAAAGAAATGGGGCAGTGGTTAAATTAAAGGGAGAGCTAATATGCTTGGTGAGAAGGGGCTCTTTAGCCCCTGATGAAAGCCTGGTGATTGCTAGGAGTTGTTTTCGCTTGATGGTCTGCATTTAGAAATGGTCTATATACATGGCTATGAATGCTCATGTACAACTAGTACAACTAGTTTTCCATCTGAATTCCAGGGGTCTCCAGGGCTTCTCTGAAGTTCCTCAGAAGCCCAAATTTGAGCAGCAGCACCCTAACCTGTTTTTACTAATTCTGTATATAATATTGAGATTCTGATGGAATTTTGTTTGAAAGTTTGGTTTGATATACAATTACATTTGAGACCCACCATTACTGAGCATTATACTAAGCTTTTGCCCAGGGAAGTGAAACTGAGTAAGGGATATAAGAAGTTCTGCTGTTAAAGTATTTCCCATTTCTTCTGGGTTTATTAGAATGTGTTATAACATGTGACAAGTACTTAATTTTTGAAAGGAAAGCATTTGGCTGAAAATTACATTACATTTTCAGCCAAATGTATAGTGGGAGAACTTAACAAAAAATAACAATCAAGGTTTGAAAGGGTAGGGACTTTCATCTGTCCATTTTAAAATAATTATGTCTTAGTTCAGCTCAATTAAATTCAGTAAACATTTATTGATGTTCTAACTCTTATGTTCCCAAGCATTGTACTGCAGTGTGATATATATCAAATTAAATCCTAAAGCTGCCTCAAAAGAGCTCAGAGTTTGGTAGTTTTAAATCATGAACTTCATATACTGAGCAACTCTGGTTTTCTTTTGAAAAGAATTTAGTAACTTTGATTTTCCAAGAAGCATATTAGTTCTGGATCGCTCTTGAACTTCATACCTGGTATGAAGTTCTCCCATACCTTGTCTACTATATCCTTTACCCAACCCCTTTCCCTCTCAAATTACTATCCCCCTCCCCCATCCTTTATTATCTGAATACAAGATTCTGAAAAAGAGAAAAGTTTCAAAATTGGATGGAACTTATTGATTTTCATACTTGCCTAAAGTGTTTGGGACTTTTTAGAGAGACAGAATAAGCCTTGGTTAAGAGTGAGGATCCTTTGGTCTGCTTATTATTTCTGGCAATTTCATCTCCTGTGTTTCAGTTTGCTCATTTGTGAGGTAGATAGTAACGGCACTCAGCTTATTGGGTTGGTATGAGGTTAAATGAGTCAGTATATAGATAAAGCTTGAGGAGTGTCACCTGGCACACTGTAATTTTTTATACATACAGCTTATCATCCTTGTTCATTTACTTCATCACTTTTGTTTTCAGGATGTTCAGCCTGATAAAGAAATCGTTGTGGACATGATAATGTTCCTATGGCAGAAATGTAAATTAGGAATTCAGAAGATCAGTATGTCCAGAAATGACTATACAAAATTCACCCAGAAAATCCACAGTAATAAGGTATTTCTTTTTTGTTTCCCTTCAGATTTTTTTTTTGTTATTGTTAATTCAAGTTGCAATATATATATTTCAAATCTAGAATTTCCCTATTTATGCCCCTAATAACTATAATCATTTGCAGATGGATGTGTTAGAAAGATATTCTTTGTAGTGATGAAGGAGCCTTTCCTTTAATGTGTGTTCCTAAACCTCTGCCCTGGTATTGTTTTGGGGAGTGGGCTAGTATTTCAGTTTTAAAGGGAGGAATAAATATAGTATGTCTAAGGTCTCAGGAGATTGGACAAATTATTAAGAAGATGAATAATAGAAAATACAAATAAGTAAGTAGTTTCATGTTTTCTTCCTGCAATCATATTTTTGGACTGTTTAATAGAGCTGTTTATTTTGTGGTAAGAACAGGGTTGAACATTTGAATATTATAAAGTGGAAATTTAAGAGAAGATATTCTGGTAATAAATATTTTAGCTCTAGTGATTCTGAGTCTCCTAAGATTAGCTACATTAAGATACGTAGGTGTGTTTTTTCTTTTTTTAAATTATGTGCTCTTTCAAGTAATGATGTGGGTGCATAAATGTTGCTTTATCATTTTAGGTTCCAAAGTGTGATGGTTGGTTTTATATGCTCAGCTGGGGATATAGGCGTGAAAGTTGATTTCTAAGGCATCAAGAGTGGAACCTGAAACACCTGCTTATCCTCCACTAATTTGAAGGACTTTGATCTTGATCAAATTTTGCTTTAAAGGGAGAATAAGAATTTTGAGGATATAGATAACATTTTGTGATGTATAAAAATAACAGATCATAAATTTGCCATTAGAGCTATATGTATGTGAATCTTCTTTATCAATTTATATGGGTTTATTATTAGATAATATGTTTTAGTATCCCTATATTATTTATAATTAGGAAGTATTAATAAGGAGGCCTGTATAATGTTTCTTCATACTTAGAACATGGTGATTTTAAAGAAGTACTAAGTTTTGAAAAATGTCTAATTCTACTATGTAATCTACTTTAATAAGTTTTGCTCTGTATTTTCTCTTTTTAGTGGTTTTATCTTCTGTGGCAGATAAATGAAGTGATTCACAACTATAAATTGGAAGACATTGACATTGCAGTGGTGGCAGAGGTCACGTTACGATTAAGTGAAATATTAGAGTTTTTAGGAAGCCCAAGAAGAAAATTTAAAAAATATCCAGGTAAAATACTGAATGAAAGATGGGATTATTAACTTATACACATTTAAATATAAATAGACAAGCATAAATTAGAGCACAGAATAACTTGTGTTAGGGGAAACTAGGCATGTCAGTATTGTGCTTCATTGATGTTTATAATCTGAGATAAAACTGAAATACTAAAAAATACTTAAAAAACCCATTTCTTACTTAATTGTATTGTTTTGTTTACTAGTTACTTTTAGAAGACTATTATTTTATTCTGTTAGTTTTAAATGGGCAAAATATAATCTCAGGTATTAATTCTTTGTTACAATGTTTCACCTCTAAAGAACTAGTAGATTTTGGAGCATGAAATCCTTTTTAAAAATTTGGGAATTAATATATTGATGTAATGAGAGCTAGATATATAAATTCTTATAACTTTTCTAAGAATGTTATTCTCATCATCTTATTGGCACATTGAACTTAAAGTACAAGCCATTCTTCTATATTACTTACGATAGTCTGCTTTAAGACGTCTATTAGATTTTTAAGTAATATATTGTTTAGTTTGAATTATTAAATACATTTTAAAATTATAAAATTAACATTGTCATATAAATATTTATGATTCATATCCCTCTAATTCAAAGTAGTCTTCTCTGATATTTGTCTAAATTTATATGGCTTCTATAGTATTCTGTTCTGAGTATTTTAAAGTAGACTTTATAGTAGGTTTAAGAAGACCAATGTCTACCATGATATTGTTTTGTTGATAAACAAGATTCTTATTTGGCTTATTGTATTGCAATGAGATTTTTTTTTTTTTCTTTTTGAGATGAGAACTCACTGGGTTGCCCAGGCTGGCCTCGAATTCATGGATTTAAGTCATTCCTGCCTTAAATGTCCCCACCGCCCCAAGTGCTGGGATTACAGGGGCACCATTGCACCTGGCTCTGCCAGACACTTTTAGCTGGCTTCATATACAGAAAAAAATGTAATCACACAAGAGGAGCAATTTAGTATTCTGTCATATTCTAAAGTATTGAATCATTTCTAAGATCATTATAATTAAAAAGATAAGCAATTAATAGAATTTATTATGATTATGATTTCTTGCTATATGTCCCCTTTTCTCTTCTCTGATCCTTCCTTCTTCCCCTTTGTTTCTTCTTCTCCTCTATTACCCTCTCCTCTCTCTTTTCCTTGTTTTTATTCTTTCTTTTCTTTTTTCCCAGATGTACCTTTAAAAACAGAGATTAAGATATTCCCTGGGACTCCAAAAGGAATCCCGGAAGTTCTTCCAATATTAAAGGTATTACAACACATTGTAGAGAATATAGTTAAGAACATGACTTTTTATTTTCAAATAAAACTAAATCACAGTAGTTTGTTGTAGAAGTAATTTTAAATGTTTAAAACTTGAGAATTTATGGTTTCTGTATGCATTACAGGAACATTTTTCTACCTTTTGCTTTTACTCTAGAAAAAGTCCAATCATTTAAAAAAATAAGCTAGTTAAACATCTTAAAAAGATTTATAGTTGAATGTGTTGTGATTCATAGATTTATAGAGAGGGGATGGCCTACTCAGCAAATGCCTTTGACAGATAGAATGAGTTATTACCTGATCACAGTGCACTTAGAATAGCTGTGGCCCTTGGGAAGTTCTCAGTGAGCAATTACTTAAGAGGAGAAAGGAGTGGGGGATGAGTAGCTATTCCTCTTCTTTATTATTCTTTTCTTACAATATTTGAATTATTTCTGTACATCATGCATTGTGTTGTCCTGTAGATCTGAATGGGGTTCTGGGGACTGATATATATCTACATCTATATTCACTTATTTTTTACTTGTTCTAATTATTTATACATGACAGTAAGTGCATTTGGACACAACGTACATAAATGGAGTATAACTTCTCATTCTTCAGGTTGTAGACGATGTAGGATTACAGAGGTCGTGTGATCATATATGCACATAGGGTAATAATGTCTGATTCATTCTTCTATCATTCCTATTCCCATACCCACTACCTACATTCATTATATTCCCTTATTTATTGGCAAAATCTGGAACATTAGCAAACTCTGTCCTGTATGATGCCGGTGTTGTGTATCAGAAAATGATACCATGATCATGGACCTTGAGTGGCTTTGGATTGAACACAGTAGAATTCTTTGCTGGGAAATTTCTCAGAGGAATTGATTAGTTTATGAGCAATGTGTTTTTTCCAAAGAAATATAAAGTACTATGTATTCCATTATTGGAGCATAAAACCCCTTTTCTCATTGTGGAATATCTACTTATATCTGATTATAAATTTCAGGCATTTTACCACTTTTATTACCTATGTGTGCGTTCTGAGTCAGTATGGAGTATTGTTTACTTGTTTTAAAATTTGTGTAATTAATGTCATACCGTGTGTATTCCTGTCCAGCTTGCTTTTTACTCAGCATTGTATTTTTTGAGATCCACCCAAGTAGATTCATGTGCTTGTGGTGTTCATTTTCACCACATCCAACTTGTTCAGTCACAGGGTAAGGGGTTGGAGATTTGACTTAGATGTTTTGCCCTCATAGTCCCGGCATTTAACCCCTGTGCTGCATTGCCTCTTGATTAAAAAGAAGTCTTCAGGATATTTATTTTTCTAATGCATAGAAATACATAACTTTAAGTGTCTTTAATAATATACTACCTGCTCCTGTCATCTTTATTTGTAGCAGCCCTTTGAAATATAAGAACAAGTGATCATTTAAAAAGTGTGGTTTCAGCTACATTTCTGTCGTACTTGTACATAAAGTCCTAAGGGATTAGGTGCGAATCCAGTTATCATTATGAACGTATAGGAAGAAAAGGGGAGGGGTTCATTCTGAATTTACTTTCTCAAACGAATGTGCATCTTCTAAGTTTCAGTTCTTTATTCTATATTGCTCTTGGATTTGAGAAATCTCAAATTGGAAAGAGACTGTCCTGCGTAACAGGTGGAGGAGACTTCATAGCTGTTTGACAGGGTTTTTTAGGGATCACTTCTTGTGCTCGCCAAGCATACAGCTTCCTGCTTCTCACTCCAGACACATTCAACCAGAATTATGGATGTGGAGTTCTTAAAGTTCCTTATGTAGATTCTTAAGGACGCTAGAGTTTGAGAATCAGTGACTTTGTGGAATGGCCCTTATTCTCTGAGGCTGACTCTCATTCTCTCTATTTATTCTTTGAGGCAGGAATAGGAATCCTAGTGGAAGTCATAAGTGCTAGATTTTGGCTTGAGATAGAAATGTTCTGGCAGTTAAAGCCTCTAAATGAAGTGGGTTTCTTAGAACAAAGAAACAGACCATTAGTGAACTATTGCTATTATTATTTAAATTAGAAACACGTATCCTCTTCTCAAGATTATTCATTGCCATCTGCTAAGAAATTGTCTAAATAAAAGTATAAGTCTGTGATGACAGCAGTTTGAATGGTAGGTCCTAAAGTTGTGCAGTGCACAGCCTGCTTAGCTGTACTGGAGTATGGTAGGTGTGGTAGAAGTGATTCATTGGTGTGGCCTAAGAGTCCAGTGTTTGGTGTTAGACCTGGAGTTGAATCTTGACTGTGATATTGACTACATGACCTTGTATAAATGATTTAATCTGATCATATATCCTCATTAGTAAAATTATTAATAGTCCCTATTACTATTGGGTTGTTATCTTGTTTAAACCAGATATTAGTAACATTGTGGAAACCAGTATCTGGTATATGGTAGCTGATCATGGTTTCTTTTATGTCTCATGTGGTACACCAAATCTCAATGTGGGATTTTCAGACCCACCTTGGGGAACCAAGTGGGGAAACAAGACCAAGTATTTATCATAAGGAGAATCCAAAATCCATATGCTTACCTAGCAGAGTCTGTAGGGGAATAAGTTGTATATCTTGCATAAGTACAAGTTACAGTGTGAAAAAATAGATTAGGTACTGTTGGTATTATATAACATGAAACTATTTTATAGTTTTATTGAATGCATAGCATCTGTTTCTTCAACAAATGGATTTTAAGATTTTGATAACTAGAGTGTATATTTTATAGGGCTATGGCAATTAAAGGATTAGTCTGTGTAAAGCACTTAACCCAGTAGCAGGAGCACATTTTAATTAATTTTTAGCTGTGTTGATAATGAAGTAGTCGTGATAATGATGATATGTGGGTGTGTGTGGTCTTTGAAATTTTTCAATTTTAAAAAGGAATCCTTAGAGACGTCTGTTTCTCGTCAAATAGCAACCTAGATGACTTAAAAGTCCTTCTGCTAGAAAACACTTAGAATCTTGTACAACATTGAACAAATATCTCTCAGGCACATTTCAGAGCTCACAAGAAAGTAAGGTAAATGCTAGGGGCCAAAATTGAAAGCTGAAATAGTGAGCTGAAAACCAGAACGGTAAGCTCAAAAGTGGGTGCTGCAGTGGGTTGCTGGGCATACTGCTAAGGAAGCCAAGATGTTTACTGGCCGTCCAGGGGTAGGAGATGAGGCTTGGGCACCTGACAGATGGGCTTGGCACTGAGACCCTCACATAAAGCTAGAACCTATAAGACTGCATCCTAGGAAAGGGTATGTTAGAAAAAAAAGAAAAAACTGTCTGTTTATACAGAGAGTTTACTTAATTTGGGTCCCGAGAAGTGCATGGGAGAAAATCTCTCTCCTTAATTGATTTATAATCTTGGGTCTGTCCTCCAGGAGGTTTGCTGTTTGAATTTATACTACTTGGATTACTCAGGAACCTCCCTAAGCTTGTGTTTCTTTAGTGGAGATATATATTGTGAATGGTTAAAAACAATCAAATTGTGTATATTCCAGGAAATGCAAGGATGACTTTACACAGGAGGATCTATAATGCAATATTAACATTAACAGATTAAAGGAGAGAAATATGACCACATCACTAGGTGAAGAGGTGAAGCTTCATTTGACAAAAATCCACAGCCATCCTTTTGAAAAAGGACTCTTTTTGGCAGTTAGGAATAGAAGAAGGCTTCCCTATCCTATAAAAAGTGTCATCCACAGACCTCAGTGAATGTCATGCCTAGAGTGAAACATTAAAGGCAGTCCCTTTAATTTAACAATAATCAAAACTGATGTAACCACATTAGGATATCTGTCATTCTTCTGTTCAACATGTCCTGGAAATTTTAGATGAATAAAAGAGAAAACAGAAAAAAAAAGATATAAAGACTATAAGGGAATTAATTTTGTCTTTATGCACAGATACATGCAAGACATTGCAGTATATTTAGTAGTAGCAATCTAAATGTCCTTCATCAGATGAGGGAATAAATTGTGGCATACTCTTCACAGTGACACCAGTTCATTGTAGCTATAGGAATGAATGGCTAGAGTGGCCTTGAATTCGAGTCAGCTTGGTATCATTGTGGACCCCTCTATAGTAACCTTTGAATTATAGGGGGGAAGCCCGGAACTATATTCCCAGCATCTCATTTCCATGTGCTTTAGGTGATTGGTCTTCCAATGAGGGGCATTTGCATGAATTTGTAAGCAAAAGAGGAGAGAGAGAGAGAGAGAGAGAGAGAGAGAGAGAGAGAGGAGAGATAGTTCTCATTGTGCATTGGCAGATGGGAGGTGTGAATTTACCAGCCATACCCAGCAAGTAGAAGCTTGAGGTTGTTGTCAGCTATCTCCTAGAGTCTTAAATTCACAGAGGCTTCTGAGGAACCCTTGAGAATTGCATGAAGTCAAATTGTCACTGGCAGCTTTCTTGACCCTTCCTCTCCCATGCCTTCCAGTGGTGATGGATGTCTCTAATTCTGCGCATTAAACATCCTTCTGCTTAAAATACCTGGAGTGCTTCTGTGTTCACAACCAAACTCTGCCTGACCCTCTGAGTTACATACACCGACTTGAGTAACTTTCAACAACATATGGTTGAGAGAAAAAAGCAGAATTTTATAAGAGAGAATTAAAGATTATGCACAGTAATTTTGCATATTGTTAAGAACACATTCACATGGAGAAAGTTTAAAAGCATGCGAAAAAGGATGGTAAAACCAATTCATGGTCAATGGCTACCTCTAGGGGCAGAAAAGAGAAATAGCTTTGTGGACAGTTATATAGGGCATTTCTATTTTATGCATATATGTTTATGCTTTGTTTTCTAAATAAAAAATTTTGGAAAAATGTGGAGAATTTGAAAACTCAGATAAAGCTGCCTATTCTTTATATTATTCTCTATATTTGTTTCTCTGTGAGAATAGTTACATTTAAAGGGTATTTACTTTTTGAAAATCATGGTTTAGATGTTAGATTTGTGGGACTCTTATATGTCTAAACCTTTAGTTCTGGGATTCTGAGCCTTCAAAAATAATATTTTTTTTTCAAATTAAGTATGTGAAAACAACAAAAATATGTGAGTCCTATTTTAAAATTTACCTGTGCATTTTTGTACAGGTTTCAAAATCAACAAATCAGATTGAAAACAACGAATAGAAGTTATACATATTTGTGAAAAGTTTAACTTATGCTTGGAAAAATGATGAAATATCTTTTTATTTTCATGTTCATTGCTACTACTTGACATTCAGTCCAAGATAAAGACATTCAGTAAGGGACACAGCATTGCTGATGTTAGACTATTTAAATTCTGTTAAATAATTTTCTATTGTTTGGTTTTGATTATTGTTAAAGAGTTTAGAAATTTTACATATGACTTTTGCTGAAGTTTTTTCTCTTTTTTGTTTGTAAAATTATTTTAGAAAAGTCCCGTGGAACAGTTGTTTTTTGCTTATGAACTTCTTGACAAAGTAATTGGTGTGATGAATTTTAATTATGTTTTAACTACTTTGCCAAGTGGATCACCAGTAATTGACCACTGCTATGTCAAGGTAGGAATGGAAAAATCTTATATTGGGTTGAAGTTTTACTTAAGGTGGAAGAGGACTGACCTTCCTTACAAGTAGGTTTTAATAAGCATGTGGTAGTTTTCCTTTCGTGGGACAGAAATATATTCCTCTGTTCCCAGAAGAAATCAAGAAGAGCAAGTAGTCTTTGGATATGTCAATGAAGAGCACCCTGATGAATTCTAGGAGCGTATTTATTGGCATGTGAGCCACGTGCTTGGGGTTAAGAAGTGAGCAGAATTTGATGGCTATGAGTAAGATGATAACTTGAGTGATAATAGGACATGGCTATTGTTTGGATGTTTTGATAACTATATTTCTTTTTATTTCTACTTCAACTTTGCTGGACCAAAGTATGCCCCTGAGGTAGATGGAAATTCTTACAAACCAATCACAGCAAATACTTTCATAATGGATTTGCATCTTGAACTAATTCAAGCTCAGCACCGGATAGCTGTTGTACTTCTCGACCAATTGCAAGGTAGTAGTCATCAAAACAAAGAACTTATACTAAATCAGTTTTCAGCCAAGTTCAATTATAGAATCAGTTAAATGTGTAATTGAGTTCTTGTTTTCTAGATAAATTTGATTATATTTTCTCATTTCTCAGATTAATATCTGTACTTTCCATTGCTTTGCACTTTGTATATCAAATCAGTTAACTTCTTTAAAAAGTATAATTATACTTCCTAGAGTTATAGGAAATTATTAGCATTTTTAAAAATTCAGTCAAGAAAACAATTATTTTGTGCCTACCAAGATCCTTGTTTTCATCCTTTCATTTTTTTCTTCCTTTCACATCTTATTTTAAACATTTATGTGGTTTTAAAAACTGTTTCCCATATGACCTACTGGGTATAAAGAGAAACAAATAATAGTTAAATATCTCTGTGTCTTCATAAAATTGAAAACTTGATTATGTTTGCCTAATACATAAGTGAGGTTACTTAAAATAATAACCTTGAACATTCTTTGGGCTGAGAAAATTTAGTTAGGAAATATATTTCAAAATATGTCTAAAATCATTGTGTCAGGTTTCCTTTAAGAAACAAGCCCAGGCTGGCGATATAGCTTAGGGTTGAAAGTATAGCTTAGGGCTGGAGGTATAGCTCAGTTGGTAGAGTGCTTGCTTTGCATGCACAAGGTCCTGGGTTCAATCCCTAGCACCAAAAAAAAAAAAAAATGTTCTCATTTAGTATTATCTTCATTAGTGCAGAAATTGGGTCTTATTTACTCATGGAGTTATGACTAAATAGTGTATTCTCTGTCGTCCATAAGTCTTTGAAAGCCATTTTTTTTTTTTTAAATCAGAGACCACTTAAAGATATTGATGGTAGAACTGAGTTAAATTTTAAATGGAATTACTTGTTATTTTTTGCAATGTCTCTGGGCTTCTTGAATTTTCCTCTGCTTTATTGAACTACCACCTTAGCACAGATTAGCACTTTGTTTCTCTTGTCTTTCTTCACTTAAGTGTGCTACTGCCAGATTGATGTTCCCTAAATACTGTTTATATCATTCTGATTCAAGAACTTCACAGTGGTTGCCGGTATGTGACTATGTTATTAAATATGACTCATCTGTGTCTGGCATTCAGTTTTCTTAAAATCCTGTCCTCCTTATCACCAAAGATTATAATCAGGAGAGCTTAATTAGCATTTATAAAACCCTAGGTACTGAGAGAATGGTGCATTACTTTCTGTTTTGCATTGCTATCCCCATGCCAAGTAAGTTTCCTTATCCTTTGCCATTAAAGAAACCTTATATTCTTTAATGCTGTCTTTTGCCATCTTTTCATCAGTCATCACCCCAGGGTTATGCATATGAATTAGCACAAATAATTAAAACTCTACGAAAGGGAGTTATTGTAAGGTCATTATAGGCACCCAGAAATACCTTCCAAGGACAGAAAGACAGAAAGAAGGTATTACCAGGTCTCTTGAGGATCGGATATGAAAATCAAGAATCAAGCCAATGGTTTCTATCTCCTTGGGATAGCATAGCTTCATCCTTTTCTCCCTCATCTGGGTTCCTTTCTTTTCTGGACCACCACAATGGTCAGTCCTAGTTATACACCAAGATTAACAAACTGGCAACCAATTGTGTTTCAGTTGAGCAGGATTTGGTCTTCCTGGGTACTCGGAGCTCTTGCAGGGACCAAGATAAAACAGTTTCTCTAGAAAGGCTGATTCATATCAGGACTTGCCATCTATATTTTATGCAAAAGATAAAATGAACAAAAGTTCACCTTCTCAATGATTTTATTTAAGGTGAAGTTAAAAAAGTGAAATCCTTTTACAATTTGGAAATTCTATGTCCTGAGGTATACTGTGGCAAATAAAAGATGATTTGACAAAAAACTGTATCATAGTAAATATATTTAATTTTTTATCTATTGATTAAAAAGATATAATAGAGGAAGCAATAATTTAATGAAGAGTTACTTACTCTTTAATGTTTTAAAACTATTTCCTGTCTTGGACACAAATCTGGTTGTAATAAAGGTCTTCTTAAGTTTTGCAGATTCCAACTGCGAGCAAAAACATTTCTGCCAAAGGTTCGGAAAAGCAAAAACAATCCAGAAGTGATGATTGTTTTACAGGTAATTAAGATGGGGATAACCTGTATTTCCAGAAGAATTTGAATAATAATTTTCATCTTTCCCTTTGGTAAAATGTTTGCTTTTGCAGAATTAAGTGTAATGAATAAAATAAAGAAGAACAAACTATCCAAAGCAATTTACTTAATGCAGAAAGCTCTTGTATTATATGAGAAAGATGAAACCTGTACAACTTCACAGAAATTTTTGATGGTAATAATATTTCATTTCTTTATTACTGATGTACAATTTATGTTACATTTATTTCTCTTTCTTAAAAACAATTTGTGACAGCCAGGCGTGGTGGTACACACCTATAATCCCAGCAGCTTGGGAGACTAAGGCAGGAGAATCATGAGTTCAAAGTCAATCTCAGCAACAGTGAGGCACCAAGCAACTCAGTGAGACCCTGTCTCTAAATAAAATACAAAGTAGGGCTAGGGATGTGGCTCAGTGGTTGCATGCCCCTGAGTTCAATCCCTGGTAACCCCCTGCCAAAAAAATTTGTTGCTTTTATATTCCATTATTAACTATATGTAGTCTGTTCTAAGCAGGGGTACTGTTCTATTCCTCTAGTCCTGAACTTTCTTAAAATACGAGATTCTCTTTCTATAGGAACAAGCTGTATGGGAAGCCAAATAAAATCAGGAGTCACAGTAAGGGAAATTACAATGTTGATACAACACTGTGCCAGCCTAGTGCATTTCTTACCATGGAATTAAAATGCGAAAAATCCTTTGGCTAAAGTACCTTCTCTCTCAGATGGATACTGAAAATTTACATTCCAATCTTTTAATTTTTAAAAATTTGTTCTTTTTAGATATACATAACAATAGATCCTCTCATTTCTTATTGATACTGTTTGTTGTTGTTTGTTTATTTTTTTGAGTGCTGGCAATTAAACCAGGGTCTTGTGCATACTAAAATGTGTCTGACTCTTGTTGATTCCTTCAATTGTGTTTCACTCTGGCCTGGAAATTCTTCTGTCTTCTTGCAGGTTTACTAAATGTTGATATTAGTTTAATTTCCTGATGACAATCACATTTCAAGTTATGAGATCTTCTTTACTTTTGCTTCTGTGTATGATCTGTAAAAGTTTTCACTGGCTGTGTTACTTAGCTTTTCCATTGCTGTGACAAAGTGCCTGAGACAAACAACTTGAAAGGAGGAAAAGTTTATTTTGGTTCATGGTCATTTGGCAAGGTTGCATTTGGGCCTGTGGCGAGGTAGTACAACATGATGGTAGTGTATCGCAAAAACAACCTGTTCACTTCATGGTAGCTGGGAAGCAAGAGCAAGGAGAGGCCAGGATCCCAAAATCTCCTTTGAGGGCCATGACCTGACTTCCCCTTACTAAGCCATGTCTACTAAAGGTTCTAGTACCTCCCAGCAGCACCATGGGCTGGGGACCAAGCTTTTAACACATGGACCTTTGGAGTATATTTAAAATCCAAATGTGAATGTCATAGGAAGAAGACAGAGAGTCATGCTACAAGTAATTTGCTGATAAGGGAAGGAAAGAAAAGCTAAAGAGAGGGATACAGAGTTAGGAGGGGTTTAAGAGAAAAAATTAGTATATTACTATGCTAATGATGAAAAGCCAGAACAAAGAGAGAAATTAAAGATACGAGAAGTTAACATATGAAGTTAATGTATGAGGTAAAGTCCTACAGGAGAGGGAAGAGGATGAGATTGAAAGCACAGATAAAGGGGATCATCTTCAGTTGAGGGTGGGCTGCAGGGCAAACCCCTTATGCTTTGATACAGCAGGGAAGGAGCAACTGACAGATATAAAAAGTTTATAGGCATGAAGTAGGGAGTTGGGTTGATGCTTTCTTTCTTTCTTTCTTTCTTTTTTTTTTTTAAATACTTTTAGTTGTAGATGGACACAATACCTTTATTTATTCATTTTTTTATGTGGTGCTGAGGATTGAACCCAGTTCCTTGCATGTGTCAGGCGAGTACTCTACACTGAGCTACAGCCCCAGCCCAAGTTGATGCTTTCTTATCTCATTAATTTGATAAAGTAGGAGGCGTAGGTATCTGCCAGAAATGGAGGTGGTGGGGCAGTTGGAATGGGGAGGGTGAAGATGATTGGAAAGTGGGGAAGAATAGATGAGCCCCCACCAAGAAAAAGGACTGTCCTACATCACGAAGTTCTTGCTGAGGTTGGAGAGCAAGAGCCCCATCCTCACAGTAATATGACATTATCCTGAAGTGGTGTTTTTAATAGAAGTGAAGCAGAATGTTTATGACAGCGAAGACTTCTGCAGGTTCTTTTTTTTTTTTTTTTGAATGAAGGTAGGGATTAAATGTTCATGGTATGAAAAAGAAATGAGTGCAGATTGAATGGAGAACAAAGTAACACCATCAAGGTAACTGTGGAAATAACAAAAGACTGGATATCTCTATGAGAACGAATCAGGGGCTAGGAAATGAGGGTGTGAGACAGCCGGAAGGGTAAGTGTTTGAGGTTAACAAGTAGAATATTGGAATTTAAGGTTTCTCTATGTAATGCTTTCTGGTCATCTGTCCATCAATTTATCCATCCAAAAAATAATTTTGAGTGCTTGGGATTCATTGAGCAAATATTTATTGAAAGTTCACTATGTGTCCGGTATTTTGCTGAGTACAAGAGATAAAAACAAACAAGAAATCCTTTATTTATTCACAAATATTGATGAATTGCCTTATTTTTTGTGGTCCCACTTTTCTGGTCCCCACCTGCTCTTTGTGGTCCCTGAAATTTATTCATAGATAAATCCAGTTTGTGGAAATATAGACAAGTAAATAGATGATTGTGGGTCCCTTGTATAGGAGCTTTAATTGCAAGAGTGCTAGGAGAATTCAAGGGAGTACCTAACTCAACAGTGGGGGTGTTGAAGGAAACCTCCAGGAGAGCTCAGGTGACATTGAATCCTGAAAGACAGGTGACACAAAGGTGAATTTAGAAAGACATGGTATTAAAATAAAGTTGAGGACTGAAAGAATACCAAGTAGCCAGAGAAAGCGGAGAGCAGAAAGGATATTCCAGGCAGAGAGAAAACTGTGTCCAAAGGGCCCAAGGGTACAAGGGCAGAGAGCACTTGCCATTCTGCGGGTTGTTCAGTGTAGCTGGCTTAGAAGCACCAGGGGTAGGAGAAGGGTCAGGGAGAGGCTCATCATGTATATGAGACCAGAGAGAAAGTAGAGACGAGTCATGAGAAGTCTTTTACATCAGGCCAAGGGCTGTGGATGGACAGATGCTGCCACTGTTTAAGGTGGGAGAAATCTGTCCTTGGCAGTATTAGGGAAGAGCTTCTTTAAATTTGAATTTCCAACATTTGAAAGATGGAGTTTTGGCAGTGTTGGGTAGTCCAAACTGACAAGGCCAAGGGGGCAATGATCTTCTGGGGTATGTTCCCATCCTTTTTTTTTTTTTTCAGCAGGTGCTTCTAAGATCATATACTTGGAGGACTTTGATGCTTCAGTTCTATTTCTATGGAAAATAAACCTTATTTTTCTTTTAGAAATTCTCCCAGTATCAATCCTGTGGGCTCTTGGATCCCAAGGAGAGTAAAACCTCTGGGATTTTCCCCTTCCTTTTTTTTATGACTCAGTCTTGTTTTTATATTGCCATAATGCACTCCTTCCTCTCACTGAGGCTGGGGGCATCCTGGAGAGATGGGAAATCTCAAGTTTCCAGGGCATATCTTTTCCTTCTGCTTCTTAAATGAAACTATTTTAACTTAAGAAAAATTGTGAGTATTGTATCTTATTAGGATAGACTCATGAGATGTGTTTAGAGGTTCTGCTTTTTATGAGGGATCCTCTGCAAGGATTTTCACCAAGTGGGGACATGCCGAATATTTATTTCAATGTCCTGTAACCGTCTGTAGCCACCTCTGCTCCTCAGTGGCAGTTTTATCCAAGTGTTAAGGCTTAATGATCAGTCCTCAGGGTACTCTCCTAAACAATGATGCTATGGCTCAAATAATTGCCAAACTAACTTTCTTTAAAGAAGACAAATAAACTTCTTTCCCTTGACATTCATTTTTCGCTGGGTATATTACAGAATGTTTTGCATTATCATGCTCTTGTAATAAAATTGTCCCCAAATCAGTAATTGATGCGTCACCTGGTACCATAAAAAGGTATAAAAAACTCGGGTCTCTTTCTGAACTCTTAAATAATTCATACTTTGTCTCAGTTTTTCAAAAGTTTCCTATCCTTGTGGGGCCAGATAATCCCATTAGGTGTCTGTTTCATTTCAAATCAATTAAAAGTGGACCAACTTTTTACCATGAATGAGGGACAAACCTTTGGTAATAACTTATCAACCTTCCAAATGAGATGACTGACTTTTTTCTTGATTTGGAGATTTATTTTTTCCTATTTTTCTGTCTTCATTGTTTGACTTATGGAAGTCCATTTTATCTGCTTCATTCTGTGGCTTATGTTGTTGCACCCAGTCCACCAGAGTCCACCAGCTGGACTTCTAGCACCTTTACAGAAGAAATTTCTCAATGGAAAGAGTCAGGAATGTCCCTCAATCTAAGTGCTAAGGTTTCCAGGGCAGCATTCCATTCTCTAGTTTTCTGTACTGCATCCAAACATTACCTTGAGGACTTTCTGTAATGAGGAACCCTAGTCCTCAAGAGGAAGACCAGTGATGCCAGTAGGGCCAGTTGATTGACCCGTCCTAGGAGTCCAGATCTTCAGGACTGGGATGAAAAGACTAAAACTTTAGTTGGCACACCCCAGTAGACAATGATTACCAAGGAAAAGAAGTTTATTTGTCTTGTTTAGGGAATGAAACTTTGTCAAATCATTCCTCCCAATATGTGTGTCCTGAT
The DNA here is from genome assembly GCF_047511675.1 of Marmota flaviventris. Lineage (NCBI taxonomy): Eukaryota > Metazoa > Chordata > Mammalia > Rodentia > Sciuridae > Marmota > Marmota flaviventris. The sequence continues at coordinate 24,071,661 of NC_092500.1, read as the reverse complement.
CACATGGTAACTACGTTCAGCAGGTCTTCTACCTGTCAGGAATGCTTTGGTCCAGATGCGGTTCTTCAGTTGTTTCTGCTGCAAAACCCCCCAATTGTTGCATCTAGTTTCCTCCTAAAGCTATTTGTTGGAATGTAAATGAATCTGCAGTTGAGATGAGTTTAACACTTCCAGATTCCAGTAATAGCATCTCAACTCTAAGCAAAGGACTATTATGCTTTGCAGATTATTATTATTATTTTTGTAATTGATACAAATTACACAATATAATTATGTAGTCCCATTTTGGAACCTGAACTAATGATGAAGCCCATAACTCCCGGACTTAATATTTTTCAAATTTACATGTTGGTGTCCCCTAAATATCACTCTATTGACTATGCTAGCAGCAAATGGATTTAATTATTTTTTTTCGATTTTGTATCATTTAAGTCAATTCTATTTTTTTAGTGGGGGGGAAGGAGGAGAATATATATATGATTTCAGACATCTTCTCACCTCTTAATTGTTCCATGCTGAAATCTTCCTTATAAAAGAGCCAGGTCTTTCTCATTCTGGCTCCTCCCCTCCTATGAGGTCATGTTTTGTCCCCCAGGTTTCAAACTACAGACAGAATATTTTAGCATATTTATGTGTTAGCATATTTACATATTATTTAGCGTGCTATGTATTTTTGTTTTTCTTTCAAGTGTTCTAAAGGTCCTGCATGGGAAACTTCATCTAGGTTGCCTTTCCTTATTTTTTTTTAAACTTAGCTTTGTATTGAGACAAGATAGTACAGGGGTTAGGAGTATAAAGTCTTGGAATAGAGTTCTGCTTCAGCTGCTGATTAGCTGTGTGACCTAAGTCAACTTATTGATGCTCTGATTTAATTCCTTCATCTGTAAAGTGGGGGTTCTTGGGAAGATGCAATGAAATGATACATTTAAAATGCTTAGCTTTTGGTACAGAGTCAGCAGTCAGTAAGTTAGCCTTTATTATTATTACTAAGTTCACTTTAAACACTCTGAAACATTCTTTTTGAACTATTATGTGTTGCTTTAGATATTTCTCTTTATAAGACTACACTTTTCTTTCTTTGTTTTCTCTTAGGTTTATCTTATAAATTGCCTATTTTAATCTCAGCAATATTCCTTCCCAGGGTTCTTGGATATGACTTAATCTACTTTTCTTCTTCTTCTGCCATGTACATCATCATGTTGAGAAACCACACTATACCTCAGGGAGGTCTGCTCAATAGGAGTAAATGGGGCACTTTATCATTCCAGTCCTGTGATAGCTGTTTACATATGTCTTAATCATGCCCTCAAGATTGCATTACATCTTTCCATTAGTGTTTTGCTGCACTGTGGGTGTCAAGCTTGTGTCAAATGTATTTAATGTCAACCTGTCTTCATCAGCACTGGGTAGCTTGTGAAGAGAGGCAGGTCTTGTTTTCTTTAATGGAAGCTGTAGGCAGAGAAATTTACATCCAGATAAAGATGATTTGGACCTGACTGTTTTTGCAGGGCACATTGCAGCACATACCATCATTGAAAGAACACTCAGAACTTATTCCCCTTGTGAGTTGTAGAAGTCCCTTCCTACTGAGGTTCCCTGGATGAACCTTTCTCTGGATATATAAAGGATTATTTCTTCTTTCAAGTTAGTGAGCCCTTATAATTTCCCAATTCTGTACTAGACAAGGGAAAGTGAGGTTTGAGTTCTTTTCCATTGTGTGATGCCATGGAAATCTACTTCTTGGTCTCTGATTAGGGAATGATTATCTAGATTTTGCCATTTTATAATACATTAGTTGTTGCAAACAATGTTCATATCCTTATTGATGACAGTGTCTCAAAATTGAGGGTAGCTGTTTACAAGGGAATTTTTTTTCTTGATTCCTACTTCCCCATGCTACTTACTTGTTTCTAATTGGAGAATCTCCTTAAGAAATCCCCAATCATTTTCTTACTAATGAAATCTAATTAACAGGTCAGTTTTTTGACTCTAATTTTGAATTCTAATTTTTACTTGGCATTAGGGTTGGTCTTAAGTTCTAGTATAGAATTTATCTAATTTACCAAAACCAAGGGCCGTGTTTTCAACTTTTATTTCATGACCTTTTATTAAAAATTTAAAGCTTTTTTGCTAACCTGTTTCAAATCAGGTCATGGAATCTGAGTAGGAGGTCTTAAGTTAAAATGGATCAAGACTCGATGAGAACATTTTAATTATGCTATCTTAAACACATCATAAAAAGATAATCAGAATTCTATCTCCTCTTCTGTTATAATTTAGTATGTTTTTCATTCAGAACACATTGATTGAACCCAAAGAGGTAAATAAAGCAGTGCCTCTTCCAATAAGACACTTATTGTTTAGAGGCTGTGGACAGTCATACATACAAGTTACATATTGTAAATATCTGCTAAAATAAAGAATGAAGAACTTGGAATACCTAAGTACATGGTGCTGTCTTAGAAGTGTCAGATGATGTTTGAGTGGGTCTTGAAGCAGAGAAGAAGTTGTAAGAACCTCTAGGAAGAGGGAATTTCTCAGAGGCATGAAAAAGTGTAGTGTTCTCAGTGGATGAGTGAAATTTTTTCTTTTGTGGCTTCAGAGGTTAGGTTGGATAGAGAGGGAGGTAGGAGAGAGGGAAGGAAATAGAAAGAAAAGGAGATAAGGCTAGAAAATAAATATGATCATGGTTGGAATGAAAGGCCAATAGAAAGGTTTGTAATTTATGCATCAAGTACTGGAGGAGTCACTGAAGGGCAAGAAGAGCAGGGGTTGATTAGACGTATCCTTGGCATCCGTTAATCAGACAAATGCTCAAGCCCTACCCTGGAGATTTTAATTTTGAGTTGGAAATAAACCATCTTAAAATTTTAAATTCTAGAGATGATACTGATCAATAGCCAGTCTGAGAGATGTCTGTGTGACAGCCCATGACAGAGAACATAAGCAGGTTTTGATCCTTTTGGGGCTCATAGGCATAGATAGAAGATGCTAGAGTCAAGTTGGAAGATGATCATGTATAACTAGCTCACTGGAGCAGGAACTGCCTAACACAATTTTGGGATTATATGTGGGTACCCCAGGGCAGGTAGCCAGTAAATTGAGATGGGGTTGAAAGCAGGGTGAGATAACATCAGGGCATGTGGGCCAGCAATGCTGGTTTATTTTCTAGGCTCCAAACATAATCCAGAGAAAGGATGTGTCTCCAGATTTTCAAGGTATTGGTCTCCTTCCCTGTAGTTGCATAATTTTTCCTTAATCTGATTTTACCTGTTATGATACAATCTGAAGTACCCTGATCTTTATAGCCTGTGATGCAATTGAAGACATATTAACCAAATGCTCAAAATAGAATATCTTTTGTTTCCCTTTGCTTTGAAGCACACCCAAATCCTGTCTCTAGTCTCATCCATTCTTTTGAGTTTGAGGTTAAGATTTCCAAATGGAAAATTTTAGCTCAACTTGTCTGCTGTAGAGGAAACAGCACAGGTTTTTGTATCAGAGTGAAATATAGTTGGAATTTGATAGACAGACATACTGCCTTCTCATTTCTAGGGTCTCTTCTTTTGTGTTTTGTTAAATTGGATAGAACTTCCAGAATAAAATGGGAATAGTGTCCTTCTTAATTTTATTGATAATTCTTTTAGTGTTTCACTAAAATATAGCACCAAGAGTGCTATATTTGGACTTTTATGATATTTTGGCATTAACTAAAATTAATATTTTAATGATTCTAGAGAGAACACTTTCCTAGTTTATCATGTTTATAAAAAATCAGTAATTATTGTTAAAAATGTTTAAATATCTTAGAAAAGTAAAAACTAGTAGAGCAAGTTTACCTGGAACTATCAAGACTAAAATATTATTCATTATAAATTATTTTAACTATTAGCTTAGCAGTTCTGATGTACTAAGTATTATTAGGAAATTTAAATATCACTGATGAATCTTTTTAACCTTACCTTTGAAGTATTATTTAGATCTTATTTTTATGTTCTCTTTTGTTTTATGTGTCATCTGTGTATAACCTTTGAAAAAAGTGATTGCTTTTCCTTCAGGTTTACAGAATAAGTATTTTTGTCTATTTTTTTCTTCATTTTTCTGGTATCTAGGAAACTCTTTAATGTTCACATCACAAACTTCATGTTTCAATAGTTTCATTACCTAAGAGTCATACCTCAAAGTGCATTAATCAGTATAAATGTATATGATTGTGTTATGAACTTCTTAAGGATAATGAAATATGATTGTGATATTCAGAGTTTGATTTAAAAATAAAATGCCTCATATTAACTTATGATAATACATTTAGATGTATAAATATGCTTTTGGGAAATATGATTGTGATATTCAGAGTTTGATTTAAAAATAAATGCCTCATATTAACTTATGATAATACATTTAGACATATAAATATGCTATTGGTGGTCATGCTTAGCATTATTTAGTAACCATTTTCTAATTCTGCATAATTATATGTATATGTATATAAAACGATTGCATATAGAAAGATAATGTTGTTTAATGTAACCAGTCTTCTGCAAATATAAAGGAGGTTCAATCTCTTGAAATGTGTTTTTCTGTTTCCACACTTCATTATAGGAAGCATATTCTTTAATTGAGAAAGTTGAAGCAGAACAAAATGCTCTATATTCATATCAGAAATGTTTGGAAGGCTTAAAAAGAAAGAAGACCAGGATCCCTCCTCCCCCTCTTCTGCTATCCCGAACACATTGTTCTGTGACACTGAAACCTACTCCATTTATTTCTGATGTTAAGGTACGGTGCCCATTATGATCTCTGCCTCATGAAAAGCAATATAAATACTTTTATGATTATAATGATTCATACTATTATTGCTTTTAGGACCCAATTTGTCTTATTTATAGGCACTGTACTCTGGATTAGTATGTCTTATATAGAATATTTTTAATGACATTTCCCTTTTATTCCATTGATGGTATTGGTGATCATGGTTAGCCTAACTTAGTAGTCATTTTCTAATTATGCAAAAATCATCCAATGATTAAGATATATATGCTTCTAAGGTACATGTGTTCTATATACCCATGCTGTCTCCAAATATATGGTAAAGAGAAAACAATAAAGAAGCAATTCTCTCTAGGTATCTTTGTCACCATGATAAGGTTATATACGCTCAAGATGAAGTCCTTTTCTTAAGTGGAATCAGACATTTGAAGAGAATAGAAGTAGAAGTTATTTTCACAGTCAGCAGTGGAGATGAGGGCAGAGTGTGGAAATTTTGAGGTGGTGAATCTGCCCAAAGTTCTTCCAAGTAAATGTGGATTCATTTAATGTAAACAAGTAACAATTTCAACCATGTCATAAATCATAAATCTTCGTGTATTTTCTAGGATGAGTCTTTTCTCCCATCCCTGGTGTCTTGGAAGTTGGCCTAAATGTGACTAAAACTTGAAATTCTAACAAGAATTTGGTTCCACTTAATTTATATTTAAAAATTTGCACTTTTTTTCTTTTGGATGATCAACAACATGTTCTTTGATGATGTATGCAAAAATAGAGCTTTACCTCTGATTCTTGTTAGCATGTTTTGTATGCAAAAACTTTGAAGTTAAATAGATTTAGGTTGAAAATTCTGGCTTCCCTTCTTACTATCAATATGACTTTAGGGAGGTGAAATACATTTTCTGAAAATATTTTTCCTTTGCAAAGTGTTTTCTGTGAAAATAAAATGAGATAATATAAAATGGTTTTGTCATATCAACTGATGTTTCTCCACTACTTTTGTTGAACATATATAGTAAAGTTTATCAAAGCAATTAGTGGAGTTGTAATTGATGACATTAGTTTGTGATAATCTTCATGACATTCTGTTTAGATTTGTCTAAAATCTATCAAATTCTGTGTGAGGTAATTGAGGTATAAAGTTAAACATGGATGAAGTGCTGTTTCATTCTTTGAGGTACTAGTGGTAAATTAAAAATAATAGTGTTTTGGGATTGTAGAACTAAAAGTAGCACTCATAGTGATATTTGATTGTGGGTCTAAAAGTAACAGTCATTTTATATCTAACTGTGCCATAATAAATGCTTTACTTTTATTGCTAGCAGTTTTAAAGTTCAACTTGGATATTTTTGATAATCTGTGGAAGAGTAGAACTTCACTGATTTGGGAAAATAAGTACAGAATGAAGAATGGATGGTTTATTTTTGTTTTCAAGTATCTTGGCTTATGTAACCAAAATCTTATTTGTTGCATATTTTAAACTAGTGGCTAGTTTGTTTTACAATGCTTGGAAGTAGGAAGATACAAGAGTCCCATATTTGGCCTGCAGTGCCCGTATTTGTCAGTTGACCCTTTATGTGAAGTTGATGTAAAGGACAGCTCAGGAGAGCTGTTCCTGGCAAGATCACCTACAATTGCCTGCTCATCAGCACTAGGTGGTGCCGTGGGCCTGGATAAGTCTGCTGGTGTGCAGATTCAGCCATCTTTTGTCTTATCTAAACCTCATGTTCAGACATTCATTTCATTAAAATCTGTTTTTATAGTTAAAAATGCTAATGCTATTTATATTATTTATGAAATCTTCCTTCCAAAGTTAGTGATTTGTTCATGATGTCTCTATTCTGATGTAGATTCTAATTACCCATTCTTCTTAGAGTTACATAAACTAAGATGTTTCCATCAGGGGAACAAACTAAAAACATAAAATCTGCTTGTAAAAATGCTTTTAGAGAGAGTTTTATCCTCCAGATTCTGTTTTACATGGCATAACTTAGAACAATAACTGTTTTAAGTCATATAACAGAGTCTTTCTTTCTTTTTTTTTAAACCCTATTAAAATGGTGGTCTTTTGCATGGGAAATCAAGGGAAGTCTATTCCAATTTTCTGGTGAGATTCATCTGACTTTTTTCTCCTGACCTCCATCTTCCAGGTTCCTTCAGTGTACTTTCTTCCTTACAGTTCTCCTGCCTTTGAATAGTGCTCTTTAATTAGTTGTATATATCATCACCTGAGAAATTGCCTTTAAAGCACAAGGGGTCAGACAATTGTAACAGAAATTCTAATTCACCGAAGCCAGGCAGACTTGGATATCTGCAATTTAAAAAATGGTTGATTCTGTACAAACTGTTGTTGTTGTTGTTGTTTTAAAGAAGTAATTCTGTTACACAGAATTGGGATCCACTGTATAGATTAGATTCCCTGTTCCCCCCCACCCCCCAACTCTCTCGTTAGGATTTTTCTTTTAACTTGGAGGAAGGAGAAGCAGACATAGGGTGTCAAAGGTATTTATTTTTTATTTTTTAGAGACAATTACATTTGCCTTCTTTCCAGCTTCCCTGCAGTTTAGGAATTACTTCTGGGAAAAAGGGAAGGCCACAGTAGTACCCAAATGACCCGCAACAGTATGTCTTATTCATAATATCACTCTTTCAGGTGTCAACTTCTTCCCTTTTTCTCTGCAGTGAGAACATAGTTCATTCCAATAATGTACTCCAATTATCTCAGCATCTTGGCAGAAGGGCCAGAGTCTAACTATTTAATCAAGTTTAAGTTTGGTTGTGTCTGTGATTTGTACTTTGTGTTTGGTTTAGCACTGTATTTAAAAATTATCAAAGTAAGGTCATGAAAAAAGTTACTCAAACCCCACCACTATCTTTATTTAGGAGCATTTTCTTCCAGGTTTTTTCATATATTATATTTACATTTTATTTTGAATACTCTAATTGGGTAACTTGATTCTTTTTTCACTTGCTTTTTTTTCATATGTTATTATATAAAATATGCAAATTATTTCAGTGTTGATATTTTTTTCCATTAGGTCATAACTCAGGTCCATCAAGATTAAGTTATCTTTAGGTCACCTTCTGCTACTATCTGCCCTAGGGCAAAATTATTTAACACATTCCCATTTTTATGGCAATAGTCATGCCATCTTATAGGGATGCTAAGAATGTGTCAATTTCCTAGTGATGCTTAGCACATAGGAACTGTGTAATTAATGGTAGTTAAAATAATGTCATTATTATTAATAATAATAATAATAATAATAATATTATTTTAGTCTTCATTATCCCAGCTAAGCTAGCCCTAAATTTGTCTTTACTTTCATAAGATTGAGCCTAAGAATATCCATAAGTCTATTTTGTATTTTAAAATTTGAATAGTTACATTTTTATTTATAAAAGTATTCCTTTTGCTTCCATTGAGATAAAAGAAGTTAAATGTTTTTTAAACAGACTGCAAGTGATGGGCTCATCTCTCTCCTTGGCAGGTGGCCTGGTACTGCATTTTGGGTTGTAAAGCACAAGGAAGCTATGGGAAAGTGAGGCTCAATAACAACCATCTCCCAAATTCAGGAGAAGCGGTATGTTGTATTAAATGTCAAGAAATCTTACCAAAGTCTCACTAATGACAATAGTTTTTTTCCCCATGTGAAGTCATTATTTCAATGAATCTATTCTAATTTCAACTCGGATCATAACTAAAATCCAACAGTGAAAAAATGTTTTTTTTTTTTATTTATAAGTTTGACCTAATTACATTTTAAAAGTCACAGTATTTTGATTTTCCACGTATAACTTGAAATATGTTTTTGTTAATAGATTCCAGCTGATGGTAAAAGCATTTTTGAAGTGAAAGGTTTGGAAACTAATGAAAAATATGTATTTGCGGTTGCTGCTTATTCTTCTAATGGGAAGCTTGTTGGGGATGCTATTGGGGAGACAACTAAACCAATTCTGGTTTATCCACCTCTTTCTGCTGTTACTGCTCGGATGTACCTGACACAGGTAAAAGAGATTTCTACTAAGTTTTTTTTTTTTTTTCCACTATGGTTTCTCTGTTAAGCACTTACTAAGTAATTTATGATGGAAGAAAAATCACAGCAGATAGTCTAAAGCTCCTCTAATTCATATTTTCCATGATTGCAGGTTAGTCATATAACATATGAATCATTCTTTTTCCTATTAGTAAGTTTACTTCTTTACAGTAACATTTTCCCCCCTGGCTTACAAATGTAATACATAATAATTTTAGAAATGTTGGAAAATACTGAGATGCATGTATAGGAAAATATATATTATCTGTTATTATCTAGAGTAACAGCTCTGACTCTGGGGCAATTTTGTCAATGTCTGGAGACATTTTGGGTTGCCACAACCTAGTGGGATGCTACTGGCATCTAGAGGCTGGGGATGCTCAGCAGCCTACAATGCAGGAGACAGCCTTCCATAGCAAACATTATCCAGCACAAAATGTCAGTAATGCCAGGGTTGAGAAACCCTGATCCAGAGACATCCTTTCATTTTGGGGTGTCAATTTACCTGTCCATCTATCTATCATCTACATGTACACTTATATATTTACATATATAAATATATAAGTGCACATGTATATTCACAAGTATATGAATTTATGTATAATATGCAATTTAAATCATAGGATGCATGTTATTTTACAACCTGATATTTTCATTTCATATATAATTGACACTTTTTCATTCCTTGAGAATATTCTTCAAGAATATTTTTAAATAACTCCATGGTATTGAATCTTATAGATGTCTCATAGTTTATTTAGTAATTGTGGCTGAACATTTAGATATTTTCAGGTTTTTACTATTATTAAAAAGTTTTGATACATATCATTGAATATTAATCTTTACTTGCATCCATGATTAATTTCTTAGGACAAATTCATAGAAGAGAATTTTCTAAATCAATAAAGGCAGACAGACCTGAATTCCAATAACAGCTCCTCACAATAACCATGTGATACTAAGCAAGTAGTTATCATCTGTGAAGTGAGAATAATCTTAGTACGTCCCAGAGGCATTATAAGTATTAAATGAATATCATATATAAATGAATATCATTTTTAAGTATCATAATGTATCAATAATAAATGCATATTATATGTATCTTATATGTTTAACTATAGAATTTATCAGATAGTAAACACTGAATAAATTCCATTATTGTTTTTAGTTATGGATATACTTATAAATTAATGTTTTTGCTGAAGTAACTGTTGTCTGATGTTGCGGTTTGGATATAAGTTGTCCCCCCAAAAGCTCATTTGTTAGGCAATGCAGGAATGTTCAGAGGTGAAATAATGAGATTATGAGAGCTGTAACCTCATTAGTAGATTAATACATTTAATGGATTAATAATTTGAGTGGGCTTCAGGGTGGTAACTACAGGCAGGTGGGGGAGGCTGGAGGAAGTAGGTCACTAGGGGCATGCCATTGGGTACTATTTGTTGTCCCTGGATCCTCTCTTGCTTTCTCTCCCTCTTTCTGCTTTTTTGCTGTCATGATCTGAGCAGCTTTCCTCTGTGACACTCTTCCACCATGATGTTCTGCTTCACCTTAGGCCTAGAGCAATGGAATCAGAAGACCATACATTGAACCTCTGACACTGTGAGCCCAAAATAAACTTTTCCTCTTCTAAGTTGTTCTTGTCAGGTATTTTGGTCACTGCAATGCAAAGCTGACTTAAAACATGTCACCAGTGAAAAGCACACTAGAGTGACTCATTGACCTAGGTCTCAAAGGCCTCTAATTTTAAGCCTATTGTTGGCTGTAGAGCTGATGGCTATTCTAAAATTTTATCATATTCTATGGTGATATTTTTCCTCCTAATAGTTGATTAGTGCGATAAGCTTAGATCTCACTGGCATTTTATATTATCATATTTTTCACAGAAAATTAAATTGAGGAAATTGCTAGGAATTGTCTACCATTGGTTTAGCATGTCATATTGGCTCATGGTTTTCTGGTATTTTGATTTCTTTGGAATTTAATATGTTCCCTAATTTGCAGTGATGGAGTTATTGTGAGGAACTGAATATTTCATCAAGGCCTAATTTTTCTCCAGGGAGTGGTTTGACTCTTGGGCTCCATTTGGCAGAACTCTCATTGAAAGTTAATAAAAGTCCAAGCTATACTGCTGGGATAATGAGAAGTGTCATGAAGTAATGACCTGTGTTTCTTTATTGATACTATATTTGCAGTTCTATAGTTCATTCATGACAGTTTATGGGCATCCTCTCTCATAATTTTAAGTGGCTGAAGCAAAACTTCCTCACTTATTAAACCTCCTTAATTTATAACTTAAGTTTAAGCTTTTAAACTCTAGCTTCACATGCCTTTCTGTTAGAAGGGCAATCTAATTTTCATCAAAGTGGTTAGTTTTTAGTTTCAGGACAGTTCTCTTCTTTAAAACATATTATCATAAATATTTTGAAGTAAAATGCAGAGAAATTTTACTAGATGCTTATGATTAATTTAACTTTTGAAATTTTAGTTTGTACTTTTATTCGACATTATCCTATAAACATTAATAAAGTCAAGGCGAATCTATGACAGGTTTTCCATTAACATAGAAGCTAGTAATTTAGTCTGCCTGAAATTTTTTTTAGGAACTTTTTTGAATTAGGTTCTTTGTGTGAATATTTCTCTTCTCTTTTTGGCATCATTTCTTTTTATTTTTCTTCTTTAAGTAGAGAATGGCTAGATGATGTGAAAATATTATATTTTATATTGAAAACTAGAAATCTGTGGAAAGCATTCTAGTCTTGACTTTAGAGATTATGATTTTAGGCAAATTATTTCATCCTGTTTTTCCTGTTTGTAAAATGGATAAACTATTGAACTATAAATCAAATAGTGAGGGGAAACAATGGCTTTTTGAGATAAGGAAATGGCATTTTAAAATTCATTATTCCATTTGTTGTTGATGGACATTTAGGTGGATTCCATATCTTGGCCATTGTGAACATGGGAATGCAGACGTCTTTTTGGCATGCTAATTTTAGTTCCTTTGGGTATCTGTTCAGTATTAGTATTATTCTCCCTTCTGTGTTCAGTATTAGGACTGTTGATTTAATTTTAGTTTTCTGAGGACCTTCCATAGTGTTTTCCAAATGACTCTACTAATTTACAATACCACAAACAGTGTTATAAAGGTTTCCTTTTTTCCACGTCCTTGCCAACACTCGCTATCTTTCATCTTTTTGATAATAGTCAGTCTAACAGGTGTGAGGTGAAATCTCATCATGGTTTTAATTTGCATTTCTCAGATTATACATAGACAGTGAAAAACTGTTCAGGCTTAAAAACCAGGAAATTCTGTGGATGGACCTAGAGGACTGTAAGTGAAACAAGCCATAAGCCAGTCATAGAAGGACAAAAAATATATGATCTCACTTATATATGAAATATAAAAGCATTGAGCTCATAGAAGGAGAGAGTAGAATGGTAGTTATCAGAGCCAAGGGTTTGGAGTAGTCAGAGAAAGGGGAGACAGGGTCAATGAGTATAGTATAGTTACAGTTAGAAGTAAGTCCTCCCCCACTAGTGATCTTAATTTTTATTATTTTTAATGTCTTTATTAGTACATTATAGTTATACATAATTGTGGGGTTCATTTTGACTTATTCATAAATTCATGTAATGTAATTTGCTGCATTTCAATCCCTAGCTATCTTCCCTCTTCTCCTCCTTTTCCTAGTCCATTTCTTCTACTTTGTTAGTCTTCTTTCCATTAATTTATTCTTTAATTGGTGCTATACCTAAAAGTTGAATTCATTGTGATATAGTCATATCTGTACACAGCATAATTTGGTCATTTCATTCTGCAGTTCCTTCCCTTTTCCATCCCCCCTCCCTCTACTATTCTCCTTTCTATGTTCATGGGATCCTCACCCTCCCTTTTTAAAACATTTCTTATTTTTCCCAAATAGGAGTAAGTTTTAATGCTCTTGCACAATACAGTGACTATGGCTAATAATAACATACTGTGTACTTCAGAAGAGCTAAAAGAGAGAATTTTAATGTCCTCACCAGAAGAAATGATAAATATTTGAGGTGATAGACATTTGATCATTCTACCATGTATATGTTTATTAAACAAAACATCACATTCTATCCTATAAATATATACACTTGTTAATTAGAAAAAAAATAAAACTTAAAAATTTATTATTTCATTCATTACAGTAAGTCTGTGAAGTGATGTGATTGCTTTCACTTTATAGTTGAGGAAACTGAGATAAATTTAATCCTTTTTCTGCTGATCCCACTGTGTTCTAGAAAGGATATCTCAGGGAGGGTAAGGTGCTTTCCCAAGGTTGCTCAGGCAGCAGATGGTCAGCCTGACACTTGAACCAGCTCATGTTTTTCTACGACTCTGTTCAGGTTTCAGGAAGTCAAATATCGGACATCTAACACATGCCAGTTCTTTCAGAGCCTTTATCTTTGCGTTTATTTTTAAGTGACCCTCTTTCTGCTCCCTGTCTACTGTTTGGCTCCTTCCCCTCACCACTACTCTCTGTACCTCTTTCCCTATCGTTTTTCTTTTATTCTGTTCTATCTGGGCTGGTGCTGGTTAGCAGGTCTTCCTGATCAGTACTGGTGAGAGTTTGATGATGTGACATGAAGCCTTTGTCAGCAGTCATGGTAGTGACAGGAACAAGGGAAATGGAGTTCATACATTTTGCCCACTTTATAGATGAATTTATTAGAACTCTTTGATTAACAAAGGTCTGCCTTTGGACTATAACTTTAAACTTGAAAATAGTAGAATAATGGGTATAAAGATAATCATCTCCTATTTAATAAATTTCAGTTCTTTTGTCTCTTATTCTCTAAGTATTATCATTCTCTCTGCTCATCTGTTTGTTGGATAATTATTCAGTGTCTATTTTATGCCAGGTACTATGCTAGATGTCATCTCTCCTTCCTATGAAATATGGTTTTTACCCATCTTCTTGCCACATCAGTAACCCTTGTTTAGATAATTGTGACTTATGATTTCAGCTAAGATCCTGATTGTAGGTAAGGGACCAGTCTTACCTAGGGTAATGCATCGAGGTAGTGGGAAGGCTCTACGGTCCAGCCAGCTCTAGGTCTTTTACTTTTGGTTCTCTCTATATATCTGCATTCTTTTTACTCTTTTCTGGAAATTGGCTCTCTTTAATTCTTTATCTTTGGAGGAAAAATGGCAGTTCCTGAATTTTTGTATTTCCTTCCATTTCAGCTTTAGAAATCAACTAGCTGGCTCCTGTAATCTTAATTCCACATTCCTGGGAAATAGTCTAATTGGTCCATCCATGTAATGTCTAACCTCATTTCTGATATTTACCCACTGGCTTATTTTTAACCTTATCCCCCTCTTTTCCATTAGTACTCCATCTGGATAGTTTGATAAGGGAGCCTGTGATCTCTCACCTTCTCCTCCAGTGCCAGGGAAGTTTAAACTGCCAGCCAGCATGGTCTTCCCAAGTCCTACTCCTAGCCCCTCTAAAGGCCCAACCACTCTCTTTGCTCTGCCCAAGCCAGTCCATACCTGCTAATGCCTACTCACCTCTTCCCAAGAGTCCCTGTGTAAGTGGTAAACTTTCTCTCAAATTCACCTGGCTGTTAGAATATATTGGCCTTGGTATCAGAACCAAACTTTGCGTGCAGGTCCATTTGGCCTTGCAGGGGCCTATGAGATACCCAGCTTGAGTCAGGCACTCACTCTGAGCCAGTAAACCACGTTACAGTATAGTGAAGTTGCTGAATGTCCCCCTTTATGGGGAGATAGAAACTATCAGGAAAGGACTTTAAAAATTGACACAATATTTGTTGAGTGCTTACTCTCCAAACTTGATTACAGGTTCGTGATTCCAAAACTTGACTGTTCAACAAAATGATCTGGAATGCTGTTTAAACAGGTTTCTGGGTTCCCCCATCAGAGTTCATGATTTACTAGGTTTGGGTTGGGGCCTGAGGATTTTGCATTTCTAACAAGATCTAGGTGATATGCTGATGGTCCAAGGATCATATTTGAGTACTGCTGTTCTCAGCAAGGTGAGAAAAATGTAATGGTAAGAGCTAGGTAGTAAATAACTAACACAGTCAGTAAGAAGATTATCTAGTATGTCAGAAGATGATAAATACTTTGGGAAAAAATAAGTAGAGTATGGTAGGGGGATTTGGAAATGTGAAGTGGAAGAATGGAAGGTAGGTTGAAATATTAAATAGGATGATCAAGGATGTTGAGACTTGAGCAGAGACTTGGAAGCAGTGGTTCTACAAAAGGAATGGAGCAAAAGTCCCTAGATTTTCAGAAGTGTACTGCTGTGTCTAATAAAGCAAGGTGGCCAAAATGGCTGGAGATTGATCGGAAAGATCAGAGGTGTGTGGGCAACATTATGAGGACCTTGGCTTTTACCTTTACTGAAATAAGCAGTCGTTGCATGGTTTTGAGTAGTGATGTGGCATAATATGACTTCTTAAAGGTTCACCATAGCTGCTGAATTGGGAATAGACCATAAAGGGTGAAGGGGAAACACTATCTCTTGCTGCAATTCAATGAGAGATGTAGGTGGCTGCAATTCAATGAGAGATGTAGGTGGCTTGGCTAGTGTGACAGTAGTCGATGGGTGAGAAGTGGTCAGATCCTAAGTATGTTTTTGGAAAAGGGGTTAACCAGAGTTCCTGATGGAAAAAATATAAAGAGAAAAATAAAAGATGACTCTAAGATAATAGCTGACTAATGGGAGGGATAGAGTTGATATCAACAGAGTTGGAGAAAGTTGTGGATGGTGTAGATTTTGGGCAGTGGGGGATCAGAAGTTTAGTTTGGGGTATGCTGAGATAAATTGTATGAATCTGGAGTTTAGGAGAGAGATCTGGGCAGGAGAAGGATTTGAGGATAGTTATGTGAGAATTAAAAAGACTAGATGACATCACTAAGGAATGAGTCAGAAGAGGAAAAGAGAAGGTAAGTGCAAAGACTGAATGAGCCCTGGGAGGTATCAACACAAGGAGGGTGGGGAAAAGAGGAGGAACTAGACAAAGCAACTGAAAATGATTGTGGCCTTTGAAATGAAAGGAAAACTAGGAGTGTGGAGTTCTGGAAGCCAACTGAAAGTTATGTGTCAAGAGTGTCAAGAGGAGGTAACTATAAACTTAATTATTTTATTACTCTTTAGTAGTGCTTGCTCCATTTAATTTCACACCCCCTCTCCAGATTTATTCTGCACCTCACTACAAGGTTAACCATCCATGAACATACTTGTATCATGAAACTCTGTTAAAACCCCACAAAGCATCCAGAATTTATAAACCTTAGTTTTTATCATGGCATCTTTTCTGGTTTGGCAATGTTCATTAATTGAACAGATATTGTTATTATTATTATTTTAAAATTTAACCTCTATTTATTTATTTGTTTATGAGGTACTGAGGGAAGAGAGGTAATTATTAACTCAACAACCTTCCTACATACCATCTTCTATTCTTTTCCATGGTAAATCCTAGAATTAGATGGTATGTTAGTGACTACTTAGTCCAACTCTTATCTGATAGAGGCAACCTCAAGAAGTGACTCATTAGCTGCTCTAAGACTTGGTTTCTCTACTTTTACCAACATTCAGGCTTTGTACAAAAAATCAACTTCTCAGTTTCCCAATTTCCTCATCTACAAAATAGATATGGTAATAGAGTTCAATTCATAGAGCTGTAAGGAGGAGTCAATGAAACAGTGCACACACTTAGACCAGATTTGACTTTTGAGAATGTTCTGTCTTGGCTTCAAGGCTTTTTGGTAGAAATCATGTCCTGTTTTTAACTTATCCATCACATTGCCTATTTTTTCTTTAAAGTCTGATCTATCCTTCCAGTTTCTCTTAAATACTCTGTGGTCATTTCCAATACAGGTTCCTCACGGATTCTGTCTAAGCTGTGATAGTCTAAATCTTATCTCTGCCTGCTTCTTGGAGTCTTCTGCTTTTCTAAAGCCTCCACAACACTTATGATATCCTTTGTAGTCTTTCTATGATTTCATGTGATTTAAGTCTTTTACCTGATTCCAGTTTCATAGACTATGAGACCGTTCCTGAGCTGTGGGGAATCTACTCATTCAGTGCTTAGCTCAGAAAGAAACTTCATAAAAGAAAGATATTGGTTGGTTGATTATATGAGTAACCATTTGACATATTAGAAAAGTTCTGGTCCTTAAGTGGAACATATTCTAGTAATGTGTCATTTATATGCTCACTTCAATGAATTTATTTATACTTTGTCTCTTACCTGTTTCCATAAAGGATTGAAGCAGCACATAAATCATTTGGTAAGATTTTGTACTTTTACACATATATATAAGTAGAATACTTTGTAGAAATATCCTTAAAGAAATATATTATACTAAAAGAAATAGGTAAGTTGATGATTGTCTTTTTTCTTCTGAGCCTCTAGGCTTCACCAGTAAAATAATTTATTTTGTCTAATGTTAAATTTGTTAAACTTAAAAGGTATCATGACTTCTTGGAAAGCATTTCTATTTTATTCTTTACTCTTTTCAGTGTTGAATTCTTTGTGCACAAAAGCTCTGAAAGTGTCAGTCAGAAGCAGAAAAGAATGAAGTATATTTCATATATTGGGTTCGGGAAATCTGATTGTTTCTCTTGGAACAGATTGTTCATTATAACAGTATCTATAATAAATGGAGTGCACTGCCGAGATAGATGAAAATGAAATTAATTTGGCTCAGAAGTGATCTTTGTTTTGCTTATGAGGATTCGAAACATCCTTACAGAGTTTCAAATTTCCATGCAATTTGGAAATAAAAGAGATTTCAAAATGTGTCTGTCTCCCTTGCCAGTGCCCACTGTTCCCTCACTATGGCACTGCTGAACAGAACAGCAAATGTGAATAACTGTAGATGAAATTAGCATGCAATAAGAACTTAGGAGAATTCTTTTCTAAAATATACATTTCTTAAATAAAAATATTGCATGAGACAATGTGCTTTGTGTTGTAGGTTGCCTATCAGGTTGATAACTATGAGTTGGCTAAGAAAGTTTTCTCACCAGTTTGGGATTATTTTGTTGCCTCACCACTCCAGGATGAACAATCCTCTATTTGTTTGAGAAATATAATGACTATTACACAGAGAAGGTAATTAGAAATATTATTTTAAGATATTAATTTGCTTACTGAAGCTTTGAATTAATTTATTTTCAATTTCTTGTTAAGATAGTCCGTGTAAAAATATTTCTAATCAGAATTATAATAAGGGCATACATTCCAGGATCTTGAGTCCTTGCTAGAAACTTCCTCGCTAGAATCTCTCTCTCTCTCTCTCTCTCTCTCTCTCTCTCTCTCTCTCTCTCTCACACACACACACACACACACACACACATATACAATAAACAAAAAAATTACATGAAAACATGTGGATGAAGGTTATGGAATAAAAATATCAAATGCTAATTGAAGTAGCATCAGTTATGCCAGAAAACACAAATACTCCCTGAAGACTTTCATAACAGGTCAAGGTCAGGTTGGGCTGAAGGTGAGGGTCTGATGGGTGGACTATTGTAATCTGAAGGCTTTTCCTTTGCTTGAAGGGGCTCCCAGGATTAGATCATCAGCAAATATAAATAGTCTGGTGGAAGCCATATAATATGGCAGGCTGTCTTTTGGCTTGGCTTTATTGTCATTTTTACTTAAAGGAATAAAGTTTAAGAGTAGTGTCAAAAAATAAGCATTAGTATAATTCCAGGTTGTCTTACCAACAAATTTAAAACCCAGACCCTCCCTCATCTGTTTGTTAATGCCTGAGATTTCTTTAATAAGAAGACAAAATCTTTTACTTCAATGAGATAAAAAATGCAAATGATAGTTGAAACAATCGATAATGCTTATTTGCATTAAAATATAGTTAATTTCAATTACACAAATGTATTCTTATTTAACATGAACAAGGGTGCTGGGTACCATAGGGAAGGCCTTGAGAGGTATTTTAGAGGAGAAAGACATAGGACTTAGGTTTTATGTAACAGGGTTCATGGAGCAAAATTTTTAGTGTCAAGGCACTGGGAAGCCATTTACTAAGGGGATGTGAGAGGTAGAACAAGTGTTTAGAGGAAGATAATGAATTTGGGGATGTTTTGAGTTTGGTTTTCCAGCAAGATCACTTTGTGAATATGAGATGCCAGTGGATGTATTTGTTTAGTGTTGACACCTCAAGAGGTAGTCAAGGCTACAGGTAGAGATTTGAAAATTGTCCATGGAGATCATCATTGAAATCTTCAAAATGAGAAATATCTCCCAAGAATGACTATTTAGCAGAAAAGATAGAAGGTGGGCTCCAACTGTGGGTACTGCTTACATTTAAGGAGCAGAAACAAGAGATGGAATCAAGGGAGAATATTGAAAGGGAGCTGTCCAGGGAATTAAAGTTCAGGAAAATGTGTTGCCAAGGGAAATGAGAGTACCACCAGAGGAACTGGCCAGTCATATCAGATGCTGATTCGAGGTCAGGCTTAATAAAATGGTCCAGAGAGGTTGACTAGGATGAAAACTAACAAGAGGCATTTAGAGTTGGCCATTAGGAGGCCACTGGTGGAGTCAAGAGAGCCATATCTGTAGCATGATGGGCCAGAGACCATTTGTTAATTGGCTAAGGAATAAATGAAAATGAAAAACCACAACAAGAAAAGACCACTTATGTGGAGCTGGGTGGTGAAGACAAGAGGGAAGTAGGCAGAAGCTTGAGAGGAAAGACAGACTTAAGGGAATAATTTTGGAATGTGGAGGGTAGGGAGCCCATAAAAAGGGAGAAAATGAAGATACAAATAAATGTAGGTGGGGATGCCACTGTAGTGGCACAGCCTTCAGGATAGAAGAGCACCTGGGATGGGCAGCAGGGGCTGTAGAATGTGAACAAAGACACAATTGGAATAAATGGAAATGTTGCTAAGAAGTGCTAATGTGCCATGAATTTGTAGTGAAGCCCAGCTCTTTAATGATTAAGGGCCTGTTTGATTCATCTTTATACCCCAAGGCCCAGAAAAGTGTCTTGTATATCGTAGGCTTTCAGAGAATGAAAGAATGAGCAAAATTTAAAAAAAAAGTGAATAAATAATTGACTTGTGGAAGGGATAGAAAAAGTGGGCAGTGACACCTCTGCGAGTGACAGCAGGCAAATTGATTATTGGATGAAATCAAGGGGTAGCTGAACTTAAGGTGCTAGAAAGGTCACTCTTGAAAAGACTGCATGTAGTCTGAGCTGGAGAAAGAAGGAAATGGAGCCAGGAAGAGATAGGTGGGACCAATTGCACTGACAAGTTTCTGAATTTCATCATGAGGATGATGAGATGGTTTAGTTTGAGTTGCAAGGACAAGGGAACTGAAGTTCTCTAGGCAAAGTCAAGTTCTAGAGTTCAACATGGTGGGGATCATCTTCATGTATGGATTAACTAATGTTGGATCCCTTCCTATTTTGAGGGGATGGGAGTATAGAGAGTAGATGGACCCAAAGCTTAAGAGAGGAGCTTTGTTACTAACAAATCCTAAGGTCGATAGAAGAATACCGAAAACAAAGAAGGAAAACTGCAGATTTCACTGCTTTACCAGTGGTTGGCACTGTTGACTGTAATTTAGAAAAGAGAATTAGATATAAACTCAGACTTATTAAGATTCTCTGTCTTTAACCATAACTGAGTTTGCTATCAATGACCCTGTTTTCTAACCTTACCTACAATAATTGTGTTATACTGATAGAAAAGAACTGTATATATTAAAAAAAATCAGAAAACTTTGCTACTAGTCATTTTTATGTATCTGTGGTGTAATATTTCCACAGCTTAATTCTCTTAGTTGTGAACTTGTTGTTAAGGGTAGTTTTTAATTTTAATTTAAGCAGCTGTAGAAGAATAGCTACTCCATGCATATTTGTTGCTGTTAGGATCACTGTGTTGATATAGAGAACAAATGAATCTAAAAAGGCAAGTTCTTGTGCTAAATAGATCATTTTATATTTCTACCTGTAACGTCATTTATTTCTTCTGCAGATTATATTTAGATATTTTGGCAGAGACTTCTTCAATCCTTTTATACCTTTTTCTTAGAAATATCTTTGTCACAAGTGACATTAAAATTAAAGAAGAAAATCTTTTCTGTGATAATATCAAAGGCAATGAGGTTTTCCCTGCTCAGCAAGTAAGTGAGTTAAAGTGACTAAAGTGGGATTGTATATCCTGTCTTGTGAATGGAATGAGATGCCACTGTATGGGTGTGTCACTTTAATCTGATTTTTCCACATAAATTTTTATGGACCCGAGTTTATGTTTTTTTCTCTTCTTTTCAGTTTATCATGTTTGTTTTCCTCTGTGTACAAAAGTAGTTTGTATTTCAGAATTCAAACCTGTATAATGTGTAAAGTGAAACCCAGTGTAATTCTACCACTTCTAAGAATACTATGATTTCATTTCATGTGATTTCTTGAAGTTTTAAAAATATGCATGGATAAACCTATTATTTACAAAAATAAGATTTGATCAACTTGCTGTTCTGCAACTTTCTTTTCAAATACTTTTTATAATAAAACTTGGACATAGTTTCATGCTGTTATATATCAATGCCATATTCTCTTTAATTATAATATTGCATTCCTTTTGCAGAGGCAGCTATCTCCTATGATAGATTTTTCAGGGGTGTTATGATCATTGCTCTACATACATCTGCAACCCTGTAATGCTCTTACTTTTACTAATGATCCTACATTAATTTTTAAAATTCTAGCCTGAAGTTGTCTCTGTTCTGTCCCTTTTTAAAATTTATTTTATTTTTTTAGATGTTGATAGACCTTTATTTTATTCATTTATTTATATACAGTGCTGAGGATCAAACCCAGTGCCTCACATGTGCTAGGCAAGTGCTCTACAACTGAGCCACAACCCCAGCCCTCCCTTTTCTTTAAACCAACCTTAACTATAGGTGTTTTTGCCATCTGGGTTGTTTATTTTTTCAGTTTTTTTTTTTTTTTGTGTGTACCTATCTATTCCTCTTCTAATTAGTTACCTAGTAAACTGTTCCATGGAGTGTGTGCTTGTTTCTGGTGATGTGAGAGTTAAAAAAAAAAAAAACATGACCTTTTGCTGAAGACAAGTTCACTATCCTGTAGAGTCCAGTTACTCACAACCATTAACCTGTTCCTAACACATTGCTTTCTGTTTCTTCTTTCATCATATCCAGTCTGAAAATAAAGAGAATTTTACAGTGCTTCAGTGAATTCCAGAATGCTAAACTACCATTCTAGCAAAAACTAGTTGTATGGAAATTTTGGGCTACCAATCATACAGCTTCCTTTGTACATAATGTTTTATGTATATGCAGGAAAATAATGAAATCTTTCCCCAGGAAAGGAAAGGAGAAGAAAGGATTCCTATTCTTTTTAAGTTACAATAATCTTAAAATGCTAATTGCATAATTTACTATCATTTTAATTTAAGTAGCAAAAGCATAAGTAGCAGAAGTATAATGAAGATTAGTTTGCTTTACTAAAAATTTACCATTTTCTCACAAATCAAAAAGGGAAATTGAAATCTGTTTATCAAGTTGGGACAATGTTATAGAGATGTAATATTTTCATTATTATTTGTTATAATTTATGGTTTTGAAAGCTATATTTTTTCTAATATTAAAATATAGCCAAGATTTTATCGCACCAATACAAAATGTTTGGTTCCTTTTTGTTATTAGTGGTACTTGTATTGTTTTACAAAAAAAATTCTGAAGTTTGAGATAAGATTGTATTATTTACATTAGTGTTCTTGGAGAATTAGAATTGTTTCTGAATTTAGATTTTCTTCATGTTACTGGTTATAAGCCACAAGGATCACATTTCCTACCCTTCCTCTTTAAGAAAATAGTTAAGCACTTCATGCTCAGTTTGAGTAACAAAGCCCTTTTCTTTACAGGTTGCTAGACTGACTGAATGTGAGAGAATATTAGTGGCATTGGAACTTAGCATCTTTTTGAATGATTCCAGTTATGTCCTTCAAGCTGTGACTCAGTGTTATGGCCTCCTTGCTCCTATAATATATCACAATATTGTTTTGGTACCTGTTGTACAGGTAAGGGTATCCTCCCAACCCTGTATAAGGATAATTTTATAAAGGCAACTCATTTTGGAAAAGAAAAGCAGTGTGTCTCCTATAAGTACAAATAGTTCAAGAAAAAGTATTATAAAATTTCAGCAGTTAACTGAAAAACATTTTAATAAATTATGTCTGGGCAAACATAAATAGGGACATAACATGTGTTTCTCTGAAAATATTCAGCTTTGCTATCTGTAGTTAAATATTGGCAATACACTTTTCTTAGTTTTTAAAGTTATTTCAATTTTCATGTTCTTATAATTTTAGAAACAATAGTATATATCCAAAGCATGTTAAAACCATCATCAAAGGGAAAATATTGTGAATAACCTAAGAAGCATATGTGGTAATGGAGGAGGACAAAGGATTGATGAGATCTAGCAGAGGGAATTATGTTAGTTGAATGTGCTTCTGAGCAAATAACCATCAACCTAGTGGCTTAAAATGACATCCACATACTCTCTCATTGTTTCTGTGGGCAGGGAGATTGAATACAGTTTAGCTGGGCTTTATGTTTCTGATCTCATCAGTCTGAAATAAAGGTGTTGGCTGGGCCTGTGATTTTATCTAAAGCTGGAAGTTCTTTTTGCAAGTTTACTGGTTAAGTTGGCATTCCTATTCAATGGGAAGAGAATGGACGTTTTAATAAATGGCAATGAAACATCTGAATATTCATTTGAATGAAAATGGAGTTTGACCTCTATTTATGCTTTTAAGCATAAATTTAGACTTTTAAGAAAGTCTAGATGTATTAAAGACCTATATGTAAAATAAAGCAAAAATACTTAGGGGAAAAAAATCCCAAGAGGCGACCATGTGCAGTTTAGGGTTTGGGGGGTGGAGGGCCTTTCTAACTGAATTTCTAGAAACAACAAGAAACGTGTGACAAAAGGGACCATAAAAAGATTGTAGAAAACCTATAGATTTGGAAAACAGATCTCCAAAGCTGATTAAGGGTAACTGACAAATACCTAATCAAAAATTGGGCATATGATATGAATAGGCAGTTCTTAAGAGAGCAAATCCAAGTGGCTGGGAAACATGAAAAGAAGCTCAAACTGTGAATATTCATAGTAGTGCATATTAAATTAACAATATAATAAGATCTGTAACTCCTACTGGTGAAAATATATGATAAAGGCATTCTCATTCATTGATGAGGGAAATGTGAGTTATTATAAGCTTTTGGATTTTGATAAAGCAACTTTAATTTTAATTAAATTAAATCAATTTTAAACAAAATTAAAAACAAATATACCTGACTGTAATTCTTCTACTTAGTAATTTATCTCATAGAAAAAAATTTTAATAAAATAAAAAATACATTTATCTGACAAAGCAATATTATCATATGTTATTTATCCCCCAGGATAAAATTCCTAGTTGGCAAATTGCTCTGCCTTGCTCCACCCCTTGTGCCTGGATCCACATGATCTACCTACTGGGGACACAGTGCACACAGTGGTCATTGATTAGAGTATGCACTGTGTCCTGGAGGGTGGTGCTTCATCCTCTGTGGGCATTGCCTCAAATCTGGTGCTCATGAAGTTGCTACTTAGAGTTGGTACCTGAATATTTGCTGGGGTGTTCTTGGTCATGGCAAAAAAAAAAAAAGCCAGGTACAAGGACAAGTGACAAGTGCCAGATATTAAACATCAGCTATAAAAGTATATAGTGTGAGATTCTGGGAAAGGGCTGAATAAATGAAGTGATGCACGTTAGCAGCAACGCCTAAGCATTGTCCCTGGAGACTTGGAGTGACTGTTCACAGGACAGACTTGGAGGAGACATGCAGAGTTCAGAAAAGTGTGCATAAATCCCATTTTGTAAAATAATAACAGTCTTCCGAGTATGATGATGTGTGAGTGTATATATGTATATTATTATTATTATATATAATAATTATAGAAGCGGTGGGGGAAACCACAAGGGTGTTAGCATGATTTGGGGATATGGAGTGGTGCATGGTGGCAGAGGGTGATCATGGAGAGTAGGAATTTAAAACGTTAAAAATACTTGCCATTGGAATAGTAGCTGAAAGCAATTAATATGCTTCAAAAGAACTAGTACCCATGTATTAATTTGTCCTTTGGAATAATCTAAATGATGAATAGATGGCAGCTATCTCAGCTCTACTTTTCTGATGCTAATATTGTTCAGAAGTGTGTAGCACTATTGAAAGCTAAACTTAATCATCTAGCTCTTGATCAAATTCAAGATTGTATAATATGAAACAAGGAGAATAGGAAGTAAACATCAATATCAATTGATTTTGGGAGGGGGGCATGAATGGTTTTAATTCTCAAGAAGACTGCATTTCCAGCTTCTGGAATCACTGTATAATATTTAATATACCACATAATCCTCTATATGGTTTTTTTTATGGTCCTCCGAAGCCTGAATGTGATCATTAGTTTCTTACATACACATGACACTCAGCCTTTACCTTCTATAATACTTGTCAAAATATGCTTTGTTTTATAGTTACTTGCATGCCTATTCTGTACTCCCCACTATGTTTCAAGTTATTTTAGGTAATTGACTCATCTGAAAATTGAATATATACACATTCTTTTATGCATAATAAATAGTAAATAATTATTGGTAACAAAATTTTATGGCTTAAGACTCATGATTTGAATATGAAATTGTATAATGGGTAAGGATGATATTTTCACACAAAAATCATTGTGCTTATGTTTTTTAGATCTTGATAAAGTGCTTAGTGGTTTTGCAAGGAGTTCTGAATGTTGTCCACTTGAAGAAAAATATTTCGAGTTTTGAAAGTATACAGCACATGATAGCTTGTTGTATCTTCTATGTAACAAAGGTATTTATCTCATTCTTTGTCTAGTGTTACAGAATTTAGGACCAGTAATGATTTAGAAAGTCAAACTACTTTTAATCACAATAATTAGAACACTTAAAAATAGCATCGCCAAAGCATTTTTAGATCAAAAGCAAATGTAATGTCTAAATATTGTAAAAGGGTTATCTGTTGTTGAACTTTTTGGCAAAATTGTGGCACTTCACAAACAAAAACTTGATGTTACTGAAATAGCTTTCATATATTTTTAGGTGATAAATATAGTCACATAGAATATGTTTCAAAACTCTAAAGCATTAATTACATACTTATTTTACTGCAGTCAGCCTGCATATCATCTTCTCAGCTTATGATCTCAGAGGCACCTGCAGGCAGACCTGTGGCGTCTGAGCCCAGGAGTTGGGTTAGGGCATTGGGACTCAGAAGTTATCTGGAGATTTAGTAGCATGGGTTTGATTAAAGGATTAATCAGTAAATGAGGGGTATGATAATGTCATGAAGTAGACCGGAAGGAAAGGCAGAGTAGGTAGAGTCTAAGGATGATTATGGGATTGATGTGCAGCACCCTGACCTGAAAAGAGGCGAAATCAGTCTGTATCAAGGAAGAGGTATCTATCTATCTATCTATCTGGAGATCTGTCTATCTGGAGATCTAAGCAGGAGAAAAGATGCAGGCAAAAGTGTGGTCAGAATATAAGCTCATATTTCATTCCTTCGTGTCACAAATGTATGACATATGCCCAAAGAATTAGAGGAGAGCCTCATAATAGCTCATTTATTCTCATAAAGAGAATAAATCATAGATGATACCAGATTTTTAGCTTGCATAATGAATGGTTGGTGGTGACACAGAACAGGAAGACAGAAAGATCACTAAGGACGGAACACCTAGGAAATGAGACTTAGATATGCATTAAGCCAGAATTACAAACTCAAATGCCTATTGAGACCATGTGGATATAAAAAAAATGTGATTTTGTTTAATGTAAGGCTAGATTTGTTGGGTTCTAAGTCAGACTTACCTGTAGGCATTAAAATTCGTTAAAACAAAGGCTGGGGCTGTAGCTCAGTGGCAGAGCACTTGCCTATCATATGTGAGGAATGTATTGGGTTTGATCCTCAGTACCACATTAAAAAATAAATTAAATAAAGACATGCTGTCCATCTACAACTATATAAATTTTTTTAAAAAAATTGTTAAAACCAAATAAAAAACAACAAACCAAAGCTATCTCACAGAGCTTATAATTTAGTGGGGGAGGCAGAAAACACATACACATATAAAATATAATTCCATGAAGCTTTAAAATAGAAAAGCAGTTAAGGGAGAGAGGTTTATGGGGCTGGGCGACTTTAGATGTGACGACCCTACATAAGAGGAAGGGTAGAACTAAAACAGAGGGCAGAGAAACAGCTTTGTAGGCAGAGGGCAGGAAGAATTATGTGAGCAAATATATACGGAGACTCAAGGCCAATTTTAGCCTATAAATAATAGTAGTCTAAATGGGGTAGACCAATGGTGGAGCATTGATTTCCAACCTGTTGACCTGAGAGCTTTTGAAAGAAGCTTGTACATCCATAGGTGTGCCTAGCACTCATTGTACACAGAATTAATATATTCTCACATATACATTTTGCCTTTTTTTTGCAAAAATGTGTGAAAATAGTTGAAATAGTTAACTATTTTTATTGTAGCTTTCAGTTAATGAGAAGAGTTACTAGAGAAGAGTTACTGTAGCTTAATTTTTAGAGAAAGCTGTTTATTTATTTTTATGTAAAGAAATGGAGGAGTTCTGATAGATGGCAGCTTAAGCACAGATCCCTGACTTCTTTTGAATTTCTTTTTCAGGACATTAGAGCAGCCTGAGTGGGCCCTCCTTGGTGAAGCCTGGGGGCGGTCTTAGGCGAGGTTATCTAGGGAAGGGCATTTTATAGGACCTCATTTGCCTTGGAAACAAGAAAGAACCAAGAGACCAGAGGCAGGGAGGTAGATTTCTTTATCCTCATTGTTTGACTCAAAGACCATCATCATTGTGTGATCCCTTAAAGCCTTACTGACAGAATCCAATGGATATCCTCAAAGAAGAGCATCCACATCTGCCTGCTCATCTTATGTGGTGTCCGTAGGACCTTTCTGATTTGTTAAGAGATTTGGAAGAATACTACAGAGGTAGGCTGATTTGGTACAACACTTTAGGAAGTTTGCCTTTATGGAGGTCTGGCAACAGACAGGCTTCTACACTCTGCCTCAGCAAATAAGTCATTATTTGCTGGCTGTTCATGGCCTGACTTCAAGAGCAGAAAATAATATTCCTTCCCTTGTCCACCAGTTTACCACTGGAGAGATCTCCATGACCTGGTCTCTGCAAATGCTAAGAGGATGTAGCCATTAGCAGGGAGAGAAAAGTAATAATTCATTGAAGGGTACTTAGTACCTTGATGGAGGAAGAACAAGCCAAACTTCCAAATGATTGTGTTATTTACTCTTAACCATGTTGGAAAAAGATTAGAGATGACTTGGTGCTGGGGCGGGGGGCGGGGGTGAGATAAAAAACAAAACTTTTAAGGGAAAGCAGACAGATGGTCCAAAACCAACCAACCAACCAACCAACCAACTAAACACCCCCTCCTGAAATAAAAATGTAATTGAACAAATCTGATACATGATTGAAACATTAAACAGCTGAAGATATGACAATGAAATTTCTCAAATCAAATCTGGAAGCTGAAGAAATACCTCACAATGTAGAGCAGAATTACCCAGAGGTGGTAAATAAATTTAGAGTGCAGATCTAGAAGTCATAACATGAAAATAACAGGAGTCTGGTGGTAGAAAAAGAAACAAATGGAGGTAATAGGCTTCCTGAATCCCAGGCAGAGAGATGTTGGTGAAATTACTGACTTCAAAGAGAAAAAGACAAATTTAAAAGTTTGAGACCCAAAGAACAGATTATTTGGAATGTAAAGAAATCATTCATCTTCAAACTTTTTATCAGCAACTCTAGAAGTTAAAACACCAAAAACAACATTGGTAGAGTCCTGAGGGAAGAACACTAAGGTTCAAATATTAATAACCAGGAAAGATATCATTCATTTGTCAGGGCAAAAGTAAACATTTCCAGAAGTGCAAGCATTTGAAGTCTTCTGCCCTGGTACTTATCTGAGGAAAACACTTGGGGAAATACTCTATCAAATGACAATTGAATCAGAACAGAAATCCCAAGACAGGGAAAGACAAAAAAGAGAGGAATAATGAGAGCATTGAGTCTTGCAATATATGTATTATTAAAATTAAATAGACAATAATGACATGACTAGCACTTTGTAATATAAATGCTAAGTAGGGATTCTTCAAAGAGTAGAGTCATCCTTGAAGGCAAAACTTATTTGTAACCTAGACTAAAATTTGCATCCTGTTCGGGATGGGGGCATATGTGAGCAGGTGGATTTGTGGACTACAATTGTATGAACTTATTTTTACATAAACACACATATACATAAAACTGTTATTTTCTTTGATAGAATATATATGTGTGTGTACACACACTTGCATGCACACACATTTAAAGATTATTGGGAACATGTTACTCTGAGCAGAACTTTAAAGCCTAGTAGGAGTTCCAATTGACAGGGAGAAAAAAAAGAACAGGGAAGAATCAGAGACAGGAAACAAGAACAGGAAAAAATGGGAGAGAGGAAAACTGATGATTAGGTAAAAGTAAGAAAAGGGAAAAGGAGGTAGTATTTTTGGTGGAATCAATAGAAGTGTATTATTCGGTTCACTAAGTGTGAGTGGTCTTAGAAGACAGTGATTGCCAGACGGGCCAGAAAGTCAGGCTCTAATGTTTATCACTTGAAGAAACTTGCATAAAACAAAGTGACAGATGTTGATTGATAAATGGATAGACAAAGGCACTGAGCAAATGCAAACAAAAATAAAGGAGGAAAATGGCAATTTTCATATCAGACAAAGTAAGAGTTAAGGTCCCCAAACATTTATCAGGACAAATAAAGGCATTGGATAGTGTCTTTCAAATCTGTCATGTACCCTTCCCTGCTCCTGGATGGCATCTTGTCATTTGTTAGTGTGATGGCTGTCTCATTGTTAAGTACTAAAGATCAAGGCTAGCCCTAGGTTTGATTCCTAGGGCTGCAAGGAAAAAAAAGAAAGAAAAGAAAAAGAAAACAAGTCTGAATTAAAACAAAACTCAATTTTTTTATAACAGCAAATTAAAGAAGGAGAACAATAAGATTATATGAAAAATGCCACAGAGGCATTTAATAATACATAGCAACCTTTTCTAATAAAATTTCTAATAAGTTAGGAATGGAAGGAAGCTGTTGAACAATGATAAAGACATTTACCCAAATTTTATAGCAAATATCATATTAAATGGCAAATTTCTGAAGTCATTTTCTTAAAAATCAGGCATAGAAAAGAAATGCTGACTTTTAACAGTGAGATTTAGTATATTCAGAGGTTTTCTCTTATGCAATAGATGAAAATATGATATTAGGAAAGAAAGCGTAATTTATTTATAATTATGAAGGTCTCAAAAACCCAGGAGAAGCTAGCAAAAATGATTAGAATTATAAAGACAGTGTGTCAAATGATTATATGTGAAACATTTATAAACTGATAGTTTTTTTTCCCCTACTAGTAGTTAGAATGGAGAAACTTACAATACATGATATTTGAAACTTAACAAAGTGTCAAAGAACCTAAATAAAAGAACTGTGAAGTCTTATCAAAGGATATAAACTAAGATCTGAACATATGGCAGGCCATACCAAGTTCCCGAAGAGGAAGATTTACTGTCATAGAAATGTAAATCCTTCCTAAAATAACATTTAAATTTAATGCAGCTCTAATCAAAATCCCAATAGGGTTTCTCTGGAACTTATTAGAATAATTTAAAAGTTCTCAATAGATATTAAAATTTACCATAAGGCCATTTTAATAAAAAAATTGGCATTAACAGAATAGTAGGCAGATAGTTCAGTGGAAGGAATTAGAGGATCCAGGAATAGCTCCAAGTCTACAGAAGAAATTAATATATGACAAAGTTAGCAATTTGATTCTTTGAGGAAATAATGGTTTATTATAATAGTTGATTTAATGGAATGTGTTGATGTAACTGACTATTCCTCTGAAAGTAAAAAAAGCCAGAGCTCTGCCTCAGCACAAATAAGGTCCAGATGCATTCAAGAACATTTGTATGACCTTGGAATCAGGGGACACCTTCTTCAACAAGGCTCAGAATACACAGAAAAACACAGATAACTAATTACCTGATAGTTAAAACATTTTTTATGGCAAGACACAGTAAGTGGAGATTAAAATCTGTGACAAATATAGGATTATATATATATATATATCTATATAGGCATATAGATATATAGAAAAATAAGTGACAGATACAGGATTATATGATTAAATATTCAAGTTGCCTTAAACGGTAGAACAGATGAAGGGCCATCTTTGAGGTAGACAGGAGCCACTGAAGGGTTTTAAACCCAGAAATAATGTAATTAGGTGTGCATTTAGGAAAAAAGGAATTATTCTATTTGAACAATAGCTACCAATTAGAGAGCGATAAGACCTGAGTCAGGGGATAGTTTGAAAACGAGAAATGATAAACTAAACAAGTGTGGAAAAGTGGGAGGTAGAGAAAATGGAAAGGATTCAAGAGTTAACTTATGAAATAGAATTGAGAAGCTAGACACCTATCAAACATAGGGTATAGAGGAGGCAGAGGGAAAGGTCAACTGTAATATCCAGCTACCTTGCCTGGGCACTTGGACATAAATAACAATTTTTTGTTGATCCTGGATGAGAGTACTTTGTGTGGTAAAGGGAAGAAGATAGTGAGTTTTGAACAGACTGAATTTTGAGGTTTACAGGATGTCCAAAGAAGTGTCCAGTAGGCCTGGAGTACAGGAGAGGCCAAATATGTATAAAGATAAGGAGGTCATTAGCATATTCAGTACAAATAGATGATGTCACCTGGAGACAGTATGTGGAATGAGAAGGGAAGAGGGTTATTTAAGAATCTCAAGGGTGCATGTAGTACAAGTGGCCAATCCTGCTTCCAAACTCTAGGTAGGGTGAAGAACTGGAGAGTTTGATTAGTCCCAAGCTGTTCTGCCATTCCTATTTCCTTCCCAGTCTTGACAATCTTCCTGCTGTGTCAGTTCTTTCATTGTCAGAAAGCACCCCGGAAAGCACCCCTCTCCTTTTCCACTGCTGCAATTACACTTGCATATCAATTAGTGTTGTACTGGGCCCAGAGGACTCCTTCCAGGGTTACTCTTCTTTAGAATATCTTCATCTGCTTGACCTTCCCTGCCAGGCTCTCCCATAAAGGAAATGGGGGTGTGGTGGGGGTGTCTCTTTCAAATACAGGAGGGCCAGGTTGCTCTCTCCTTCTAGGACACTGGACATGGCTACTCACTGTACATTTATATAACTAACAGGAGCTCTGACATGTTTCTTGAAGAAAGCAGAAATTATTCCAAGCCAGCTTACCACTTGCCTGTTGCACTTTTTCTGCTAAAAACCAACCAACCAACAAGCCAA
This sequence comes from Marmota flaviventris, assembly GCF_047511675.1. Taxonomy (NCBI): domain Eukaryota; kingdom Metazoa; phylum Chordata; class Mammalia; order Rodentia; family Sciuridae; genus Marmota; species Marmota flaviventris. Next base: position 24,039,333 of record NC_092500.1, on the reverse strand, counting down.
TTCTACTTATCTGAGTACTCAAAACATTTGAATACTGGTGGAGAGGAGTAGGGAAAGGAAGCAGTCATTTTCTGACAGTGAGGAGGTAGACACTAGTTGTGAGTTCTAGAGATTTGAGGAGAAATGAAGGGCTTAGGCACTCCCTGATGAAGACAGCAGAAGGTACCAGCTTAGTGAAAATAGGATTCCAGACCATGTTTGAGTTCATATACTGCCTCTCTCAGCCTTGGACAGATTTTAGTACAGAGGGATGTTGGGAATGACCCTGTGCACCTTCCACTTGCCATCCAAGACCCTGCCTGCTTCTTCCCTCACTTAAGGAATCCCTGAAATTCAAGTGATATTATTAGGGAAGACCCTAAATGTGTTTTGAACATTAAAAAAGAATCAATTAATGTCAGTGGATTATTACTTGAACTGGATTAGTCCGAAGTTGATACGTTCAGTGTTGCCATTCTAGAAGCTCCTTTTGGCCTGGCCTGCAGTTCCAGAATCCTGGCTTGCTCCTGAGTCCCAGATTTCAGGTGTTTATTAGCTGTTAACAATAATAGATCTTGTCTTAGAGCTTATAAAGGGCAGTTAGTCAAACAGCTGCTCTGCTTCTTTTCATTGCTCTGTTTAAAAAAAATCGGTTATATTTTCACATGGCTTAATCTTTTTTCTTTAAACAGCAATATTTTTTTTTTCCTTCTAAAAAAGTCACCAGAATTCCAAATAAAGGGCCACTTCTGAGATTCATCCTCTTAAATGTTTCATTTTTTAAAAGTTTTGGGGCATTAAACATCTGGTATTCTTTTGACTTCTGTCCATCACTTGGTATGCTGAATAGAATTATTCCTTTATATTACTCATCATTGTGAAAACCCCCTTATCATTTACTATTTTCTACTAGCATATAGAAATAAGGGAAAAGGTTATGCAGTTTCTTTCTAGGCTCAGGTTATAAGTATATCAGAAAGCAAAATTAAGTAGAGTGGAAGAGCAAAATTTACTAGCTCCTTTTCTAGTAACAAAACCTGCCCCCTCTCATATTTCCTTTAAATGAGATTGGACCAATGTGCCAAGCATTCAAGGTACTTACTGTAAGATATAACCCTATCTAGCTTTTTAAAATTTATTTCACCATTTTCCTTCCCACAGTCTGTTCCACAGTCTCCGTTAGTTTTTCACATTGTCCTGGTTCTGTAGAGATATTTCCACTTCTTAACAATAGGTAGGTCCCATCAGGTCTAGACAACCCCTCATTATTTCTTGACAGTTTTATATATCCCTTCCCTGCATAGGCAGTAACAGTTGTTACTTAAGTACTAACTTACTCAACTCAACAGAATATATCTACACATAGCAAGTTCATGCAAACTTATTTATACTTTTTTTAGTTACCCCACAGGCTCACGATTAATGTGTCCTCTTTCTCAGACTCATGAGCACAGCAGGATATATACAAACCAGATTACTGGCAGGGAAGCTTTTTTGGAGTTGATACTAGAGCCCAGGCTTAATGACAAGGTAGGAAGGCATGAAGTCCTGAAATGTGGTGTCAGACATATATTTGGCTCCACATTTAATAAGATTAAAACAAAAGGAGGTATTTGAGGTAGGTCCAGAGTAGGAGAAGGCCAGAGAATAACCACTGGAACTAGGAAATGCAAATGAGAATGAGAGGGTAGGCCTTTCCCTCTTTGATCACAGTGTAAACTTCCCCTAGTATCCTTGGAGAATCTACCCAAACCAACTTATCTCTAGCCCAGTCCTCTACCAGATGTCTTAGAAATCATTGATTGACATAAATGCCCTTAAGATACCACAAGGTCAGTCTTTGTGCCATTTCTAACAAAGAGCAATTCAAAATAAGAGGTGATGCTTATATGTTTCCAAAAACGTGTCAACATGGCATTTTTTAAAAAAAAATAGTTACTGTACCAAAGGGCATGTGGCCATCTGACCCAGAGAGATGGGGAATTCATTATTGATGAGATCCTGTTATTAGGTCATTTAAAATAGTGCACATTGAATTCTAGGGAAATAGAATCTGGAGGTAAACTTCTAGTTTCCTTAACAAAAACAGGGAGGTTCTTAGACCCCCCAAACTTATAGGACTTCAAATTTATGAAAGATGATGTCATCACACTGAAAACAGACCAAAAGCATCCAACAGAGATAACTAATACTTACTTTTAATTAGATTCTACGTTCATGGAAGGAATATGATCTGGCAGCAATGGTTATAAATTATGGAAAAAAGATGTTGGACATCACAACAGAGTGCAGGTCACTATTTGGTAAGAATGATCCAGAAGAAATGCCAGATGAGGTAATTGGTTTTTGGTTTTCATTTTTACACATGTATTTAATGGGGTCTTTAGAGGGCTCTTTTAGTATCATTAAACATATTAGAAAATTATCTATTTTTGATTTGTCATATTCACATAGAAGAAAAGTAATATAGGTAGGAGTTTCTTTTTCTGTTTGTTGTTGTTTCTTTGTTTTTGAGTTGTGGTCAAGAAAATAAACGGAGCATCTATGTTACTGTGCCAAATGGTCACTATTACAATACTGGCCATCAGTTAGGTGATGACTGAACTTCCTACACCCAGCTGGACATTAGACTAAAAGCCCTTTTGAATCTAAGATTACATTCTGGGTGGGTCACTGAATATAGTGAATACACATCTGAGCTTTTTAGCTTGTGTTCAAAGTAGATTTCTGAAACTCATTGCAACACCTGAATTCTCTTCTATATGAGACTGCTAATTTTTGAGACTAATTTTTAATATGTGCTTCCTAAGCAAGGTTCTTGTAAGAACTTATGCTTTATTGCCTTTATTTGAAACTATGTGTGTTAAATGTTTTTATAGATCCAGTTTTGAAATGTTACTTGATTTTTTGGGGTTGCTGAGGCACGCTAGGAATTACTTGAAACCCCTTGTTACTTGGGTCGAGAGACTTGCCTCCAGCCCTGTTTGAGATTATCCCCATTTCTATCTCCATTATATTTTGAGATAGAAAACAAGAAAGTGTTATCTGATTACTTGATTACTTTTTAAGTCAGCATTTGTTAGCCAAAAAAGCTCCACAAAGCACCACTCCATTATTGGGAGACTTTTAAAATTCTAATGCACCACTCTTGTGGTGGTGTTGGTGGTAGTGATGGCATTGTTTGGTCTAGAGAGAGTTTTGACTAAGCTGTTGGCAATTGGAGTCTTTCACCCAGTGTTTACTGAGAGTCCATTCAGCTAGCCCCTTTAAATTGTCCAGGCTTTAACTCAAGACTCTCATTTTACATTACTGTGGGGCAGGACCTTGCACCACTCTCTTGATCCAGTGGAAGGTTGTGATGTTTCCCTCTGACTAGGGTTGTTGGGAGTCTGAAATCATTAGAGCCATTCAAGTTCCCTTTAAACCTAAAAAGGTTTGGAAGATGTTTGGGAATAGGAGAGAGAGAGAGAGAGAGGTCAGTTTGTAGGCTGAGACAGAGAAAACATGATGGGGAGTTGAGTATAGACAGGCCAGTTCTTAATCCACTAATTACAGATCCCATTATATTTCAGTGAAAGGCAGAGTATCAAAGGCAATTAGCTTAGTTGTAAAGAAGCTCCATCTGAGAAAAAACGAATAAAGGGATGCATTCCTGAGGGTGGCCTAGGATGGGAAATACAGTAGAATGAATCAGATATAACTTTCCTATGTTCATATATGAATACACGGCCTAGGGATTTTCTTTTGAAAAGACTTTTAGAGACATATCTTCATCTGCTTTAATAAAAGAGCTTTGACTACTTTCTATGAAACTCTTGGTACAGTGTCTGGCTTTTAGTTAGAACATAATATCTATTATTATTAATTACTAATTGGTATTGTTTAATCATGTATATCTTAGTTTTGCCTACCAAATATGAAGGAATAATTTGAGGAAAGTTATTTGAGAATGACAGTTTTTATAGCATTCTGACATTTAATCAATATTTCTAGGGTTCGTCTAAGAAATCTGTAAAAACTAAGAAGCCACAACAGATATTGTTGCCTGAAAAATTAAATGAACAATTGACCTTGTTGGAGACACACCTACTCAAACTGATAAAACAATGTAAAATTCTCTTTTGTATATGTCTATGCAGCAATTTTCTTAAACCGGGAGAATATTTTGTTAAAGGGCTTAAAATGAGATTAGTGTTAGGTAAACCCAATAAGGTTTACACAGTGCCTTTACATTATGTCATTAATCCTAACATTGCCTTATTAATATGGAATTGCTAACTGCCTTTTACAGATGTGGCTAATGAATATTAAGTGATTTATTCAGAGTTCTGTAGCTGGCTTGGACTTGAGCCCATGTCTTCTGACTCCGTAACAGGTTTTCTAAACCTTGACACTATCGCCATTTTGGGCCCGTTGGTTCTTTGTAGTGGGGGACTGTCCTAGGCATTGTAGAATGTTGGTCAGTATCCTTGGCCTCTACTCATAGAAGCATAACACACCAAACCCCTGGTTGTGACAACCAACCAAGAGGCAAATGTCAAAAGCATTGGCGGTGGGGTGGGGGTAGGATGGCACAAAATTGAGAATTACTGAAAGCAAAGATGCAATTGAGAAAGGATGGGGTAGTGTGAGGGATGGTAAGTGGCTTGAACCTTGGCCTACTAGAGCAGAAAGAGAGAGAGATTAATTTTGGGTCTTTGTACTGTAGTAATTTCAAAATAGATTAATGTGTTAATGGAACAATTAGTATTTAGGCGTTTGCAGTTTGGAAATCTGCCTGGGAGACTGATTTAGTTTCCGATGTTGGTTAGTATATATATATAATATGGTATATATACTATATATAATATAGTATATATATAATATTCTAAAGGAACAAGAGAGTACCCAAATTTCTCCCACGTGTGAGGCTCCTTGTTTAGACCCAAGGTCTTCTGGGAATAGACTATATCTGTAGAACTGCACGTCTCTCCCTCAACTATCTTACTGGGTGCCTTAGTTGTACTTTGATGGTCATACTGTTTCTGAATTACCTGAATTGTTTCCCTCTCTCTTTCCATATACTCCATGCCTGTTTCAAGCTGAATTCATAAATTGAACCCAGTGGCTTATTATTTCCATAATTAGTAAACCAAGTTTTGGAAAAACTAATTATCTTGTTGCACCTAAAAAGTATAATTCATTAAATTAGAAAATGTTTCAGAAACATGAACTAATTTTCAGATACCAACAGAAACATTTTAATGAGAAACACAATGTGAGATTACTAAGTAAACAGTTCAATAACAACACCAATGATAAAAATAAGTTTTGTATACAGTTTGCTGTGTACTAGCCACTATTTTAAGTATTTTTATTCACTTTAAAACTCAGCCTATCCCATATATAACAATCATTTAAGGAAAGTATTGTTATTAGCCACATTTTAAAGATAAGGAAACTTAAGTAAAGAGAAACTAAGTTACCTCCCAAGGTCTCACAATTCAAGAGTGTCAGGGTTAGAGTTTGAACCCAGTCTGGCTCTAGTACCTATGTGGTACTTTACTGTCATTTAAAGATAATTTTATTACAATGGAATTAATATAATTGTTAGGTTTTGGTGGTGAACCTTTAACTTTTTGGAAAAAAATAATGAAATAATTGAAATCATTGGATTCTTTTCAAAATTTAATGCTATAATTGATGTTTAAGATACAATTTAGAAGGAATATTTGAGTATTTCCTATTTTTCCATCCCCTCCAAAGAATTTTTTATTTTTGGTTGTTCATGTTAAACAGAACTACAACTTATTAATTTTCTTAAACCTTAGATGTTGCGGCTGAACTCTCAGGAGCAGAAGACCCTATATTTCTTTACCCTGTGGTTTTAAATTGGTCGGTGAAAGGTGCTGTGAAAGAAGGTAGGTGACCTGATGTTTGTGTGCTGCTCACTTGACTTCCCACTGAAAGTTGTTATTCTGTAGATTTTGTGTCTGTTGTTTATATAAAGACTTCATCTGTTCTAGGCAGAATTTTTGGGGTTCTTTTCTGTTCATGAATAATGCAGTATCTTGATTGCCAAGTAATAAAGAGACTTAAATGGGTACCTTATTTAAAGACTAGAAAGACTACCTTCAAGATGACTTATTTTGGTAGTGAACAGTTATTATGAAACTTATAAAAATGAGGGCATTGAAGAAAATGTACCAGTGTTTTTTTTTAAGTTCATCTATGAAGAGAGCAACATTATTGCTTAAATTTGGAGTAAAATATAGAAAAAATTACGACAACTGGTTTTGACAATTCTCAGTATTTTTTTTTTCTGCAGTTAGTGATATATTAGAAATGACTTTAATGAAATCTTTCTCAGCACTGAGATTTTTGGAAAATAAATTAAACATAGACTGTAAAGGATAAGTTGATCTTAGAAAAAACAATAGCTCACATCACATTAATCTAGTATTAAAATGTAAACTTTCAATGCCAAGAACTAAGTGTATTGGTAACTGTGTGCGAACTTCTTGTTTTTATAGTTATGAAATTTAAGCACAGACCTAGATTCCTGGAATTTTTTACGCAAGTTATGCTTAAATGCCTGAATGATGAAAAATTTTCCCTTTTGGTGGAGATAACAATTCCTGTTCTTGACTTCTTGAAAAGGTACTTGTAATATCAGTTTTATGCATGGTAACAACTTCCAAAAACATGAGCAGCATTGTCCCTTTCAAATACATGGGGTAGATGAAAAAGGGTAGTGTATGCAGTTATCACCTGGGAGAGAGTGAAGATTTGTGTGCGTGCATTTAAATAATGACTAAATGTAAAAATATTTATACAGCTTCACTAAGAAATGAGACTAGACCATGTTCAGATTTCAGTCAGGAAATAGATTGTCTTTTGCTATTTGGTTAGAATGGATAATAGCATCCGTCTATCTATCAGCTCCCTTTCACATAAGGGTTAGAGTCCAGTTTTGGTTGTTTGTCATGTGCTTCTAATGCCTCTATCATAATGAGCAGAGCCATTCTTTGGGGCTTCCATTTATGTATGTGAATGAGAAGCTCCTCAACAGATAGCTTTAGACTGTCTTTCTCATTCTCTAAGGCTGAATGATTGGTCTTTGTTCCCAAACAATATGATCATGTCTCATGCCAATTATGAGAGATGTCAAATAAATCCAATGTGTCTTCTTCACAAGTGGGCTTCTCTTTCACAACTAGGAATAGATCTGTTCATCCCATTTTAATTAATATAAACATGAGTGGGGATATAGCTCAATGGTAGAGCTCTTTCCTAGCATGTGCAAGCCCTGGGTTCAATGCCCAGTACAGCCAAAAAAAAAAAAAAAAGTAAATATCAATAACATGAAATCTGTTTTGAAAATGGCAGCAAAAGAGAGGAGAATCATTTATTTAAAAACACACAGAAATATAATTAGACCAAGAGATTAAAGAGGAAATTGCTTCTGTGAAATGAAACAAGCCACGGTAATCAGAGAATGGGACAGATCTGGAGAGTTCCATTCAATTAAAAAAGATGTAATCAAAATTAGGCATTTAGAAGTTTCAAATAATACTGTTGATACCAAAGAAAATCAGAAGACATTTTCAATGTGAAAATGGAAAATTTGGGAAATTTGAAAGGCTGACTGTGGAAGGTCCAACCTAATAATTATAGATATTCCAAAAGGGAAAACAGACTAAGTGGCTTAGAAGCATTGAACAGAAGCATAATAAAAGACCAGAGGATGGAGATGGAGCAGTATAACTGAGTTCGAAACAAAGGTAATGATTTCAATTGTCAAAGCTGAGCCCATGTTTTAGGTTGTTCTTCACCAAGTCAGGGAATATAGGAAGAGGTGCGGATGCAACACCTTGATTTCCACATTGGATAGTAGTATAAAGATATACTACTATCTTTATACTACTAATATCTATATACTACTAATATCTTTATACTACATATCTATTTATATGCCTAACAAGTTCTAGTACACAGAAATTTTCTGTCTTTTTCAATATGAAAAAATATGCAACTTCATTTTTCCAAATTTCATGATTTAAGTTCAATTCTTTAATATGTATAAAATTTATTTTGGTATGGGGACTTGAATTAACTTCAGTTTTCCCCAGTTTATCAGTTATTCTGGTAATACTGAAAGAATAATCCTCTTTATTTGGAGGTGGTGGTAGTGCTGTGATTGAACCCAGGGTCTCATGAATGCTAAGCACTCTGTCATTGAGCTACATCCCATTCCTTTTTATTTTATTTTGTGGTAGGGTCTCTCTAAGGTGACTGGGTTGGCCTTGAGTTTGTGATTCACCTGCCCTAAAGTAGGAAAGACATAGAAGATATACGTAATATAATTAATAAGATTAATTTAATATGTTTAGCTAATGGAGACTAAACACTTTGAAGCACCCTCAAAATGAGAAACCCTTAGTATCAAATGCACCCAAAGACAGAGACAATTCTTCAGCTTTGGAAACTTCTATTAAAAAGCAAGAATAAAAATAAGTGAACTTTTATCAAAGTCAAGAAATTAGAGGGACTAGGGATGTAGCTTAAGTGGTATTACACTTGTCTAGCTTATTTGGGTTTATTCCCAAATAAGAGAAATTAGATATGCAATAAAACAAATCTAAGAGAATGAAAAAATTTAAAAATTGAAATTAATTATAAATTGGTTTTAAGACAGTCCAGTTGATAACTGCTAAAGCTGTTTCTTTAAGAATATGAATGTATTAAGTAAATATATGGACAGCATATTAAGAATAAGAGAAAAACAAATAATCCAAGGAGAAAATAAATATAAATTTGAAAGTGGCTAAATGAACATTAGATAATAGTATGTACAATTTAATATTAATAAATTTAAAAATCTAGTCAAAAGTGATGATTATTTGGAAAAAATTTGTCAGAATTGAGTGAAACAGTAAACATTTTTGGCTACTTCAAAATATTTTAGGGTAATTCTTTTGTATTTTAAAGATATGAATAATTTTTTTTCATATAAAGCTATTTCATAACATGGGTATTAAGTTTTCTACTAAATTGAGTCCAGCAGGCTCTGATAACAGAGCTTTATAAAAAGAGGATAGAAAACAGAAAACAATGAAACAATCTTACCTGGAAGTATTTAGAAGCAAAAGTCCAAAATAAAAGACTAGCATGTAAGATGAGTAGTGAAAATGTAGATTTTATTCTCAGTGCAAATATAGTAGGAAATTTGCAAATATAATTATCACTGGTAAACAAGGAGCCTCTAGGAGATGCTAAAAAGTAACATGGTGAAATTCAACAATGGTTTCTGGCAAATTAGGATTAGAAGAAATTTTTTTAATTTTTAAAATTGGTTATAAATAACAGTAGAATGCATTTATGCACTTTGATATATCATACATAGATGGGATATAATTTCTCTATTTTCTGAGTGTACATGTTGCAGAATTATATTGGCCATGTAGTCACATATATACATAAAGTAATAATGTCTGTTTCATTCTACTATCTTTCCTATCCCCAAATCCCATCCCATTCCCTTCCATCACTTCTTTCTACCTAATCTATGGTAACGCTGTACTTCTAGAAGAATGTTTTCTGTTAAAATAAGCTCTGTAACATGGAAATGTGTTATTCTTTCTGTCATTTGACACTGGTTTTAAAGTTATTGCCAGTCATTAAAAAATAGAAATTAGAATTAGTACTTTCATGATTATCACATCACAGGATGTTAAAAATGTTTGTAGATTGAATTCCACAGTGAAGTTATTGTTTGCAAATAATAATTTTTTTGGCTTCAAGATAATTAATAGAAAACCGTTAGAACTAATAATAGAATTTTATGAGATGTTTAGATGCAAAATCAATAGCTTTCCTATAACAACTAGAAGGTGTAATACAAAAATGATCTCATTTCTAAGGAGTACATGCTTAACTTTATCAGGAATTATGAGGGTACTTACACTAACATAAAGGAGACCAAACAACTCTACTAAAACATAATAATTATTAAAAAGACTGGTTGGCAGACAGAATATTGCTGAAAATTTAAAGATTCCTGTTATCTTCAAATTAATTTGTTAGTTTGATGCAATTCCAATAAAATTCCAAGCAGAAGAATCTAGAATGGGTTGGAATAATGAAAATTATTTGAAAAGTGAACAAAGAAGGAGGATTTGTACTGTCAGATAAAGTGTAACAGAGTTGTGCTTGTGAAATAATAGGCAGAGAGCCACTGAGACTTTTTTGTTAGAAACAGTATTAATATAAGTAATCAAAACAATCGATAAGCCATGAAATAAAAGATCACTAGTGTGATTACATGAAAGTTGCAAAATACAACTTATCAAAACACCATAAACAATTCAAAAAGCTATCAGTCAGAACTCCACAGAGCTGTGAAGAGGTCAAGGAATATCATTTGATGTCCTCAATGGATGAAGGTAGCAGTGCATGGGCGGGGGGCATGGTGGTAGATGTAGAGCTGGTTGGTAAGACTGTAGCCTAAATGTATGCACCTTTAACCTCCCCTCCTTCTCATTTCTTTCTGGAATAACATAACAACCATCAAGTATTCAGTGGTGTGGGAGAGGGAGGACATAAAAAAGAGATAGATGTGGTTGGTAAATGGCAGACAACCAATATTAGGATGAAGTTGCAGAGGATGAGTACCTAAATTCTCGGTAATCATTGGTCCAAGCATTCTAAAACATTTTCCAGAATGAATGTGAACTAACTGGGAGATTCATGGGATTTCTGCAACTGGACTGGAGTTCCAGTCAATCACAGGATCCATAACCATCTTCATAAAAATTAAAGTTGAGAGGCCAGCTTCTACCAGGACCAAGATGGAATTGGATCATACAATATATTTCAACCCCTTGAACTAGCTATTCAGACCCATCCAGTCATTTAATAACTTTGTATTGATGTGTCTCCACCTTTTATTCAGTTTAAGTTTTGGGATCCCATTTGTCATGTTATGGAAGGATGCTGTACCTGGCAAGTACTTGCAAAAGGAAGAGAACTTCCATAAAAATATATAAATTTCAGGAATGTTAGAAGTATAATGAGAGACTTAACAGTATTTGGAGAGTGGAATCCACTGGAGAAAATAAGCTTAAGAATTCCTGTAGATGCTTGGGGATGAGAGAAAGTCCAACAGCTATCTGAAATGCTTAACTTCTGTTGGTATTTAGAAAGTGATAGTGGCTGGGAATTTGCACAAGATGGAACAAAAAAATATTGAAATCTGTTGGAACAGTGATAGTTTGTCTGTGGTCACATTTTTGTCTCAGTTATAAAGAGAAGTGTCCATGTTACTTTATTTTCAGTCCAATTCCGTTCTACCACATTGTGCTTTCCACTCTTCCTTTTCTTATAGACACATCAGGTCTCATTGCATGTATTTACATTTTCCTCTTTTGAGAGGCCATTTATTCTTGATGAACAGAGATCACTGTCTAATTATGCATGGGACACAAGCAGTTTGGGATAACCTTCTTGAATAATTTTAATATCAACATGCTTTAAATATTTATTACTTTGGGGTAATTTTGCAAATTTTAAAAGAGCTTTTTGACTGTCTTTTTTTGTATTAGGAGGAATGAATCCCTAATTGGACAAAGAAGAATAAAATATAGGGACAATTTTGCTTATAAAAAGGCAAATGTACCTTCAAAGAAGTTTAAAGCTGTAGTACTAGAGATTGGAAGAGTAAGTTTCTTTTGAGTTATGAATTTTAATTAATTGATGAAACTAATTAAGAGATTACATATCTAAAGATGATTAACAATATTTTAACTTATTATAATATGAGACAGAAATACCAACAAGCATAATTTTATAATTCCATACTACATTGTAAATTATTCAGTTATCATTTAGATATTTTTATAATAACATTTCTATTGGAGTACTTTTGTTAATTTTGATAGTAATTTTAATTGAAAGATCTAATGAAACCACCCTGTTTCAATGTCAAGATATAATCATTAAAGTATGAATAAATTATTCTTTTGTGTTCAAAGTTTAAATTTAATATGTAACATATTTATTATTTCTTTAAGAATACAGATATATCATCAAGGAAAAGAAACATTAAAAAGGAAACTCTAAGAGATTTTTATTCAAAAAATCCATATATTTTGGAAATTCCAGAAAATGAAAGGTATTAACTAATTAATTAATTCAATAAATGTTTATTTGATTTTGCTCTGAGTTGGGCATAATTTGGGGTACTAAGGACACACTGGTGAACCAAACAATAAAATCACTGTCCTCAAGGTGCTTACTTTAATGAAAAATAATAGTAGTCAAGTAAACACACAAGTAAATAAGACAGTTTAAAATTTTACTATAAATTTTATAAAATAAATGAAACAGATGATATACTGTAGAGTAATTGGCTATGAATAATTGGTGGCAGCAATAATGTAGATGCGGGGTCAGGAGATCAAATATAAATTACTTTTAATTATCAGAGGACCTGATAATTTTTTTTAAAAATTTTAACTGACACATAAAATTTTACATATTTATGGGTAACAGTACAGTAATTCAATACATGTATACAATGTATGATGACCAAATCAGTGAAACTAGTATTTATATCTCAAACATTTATCATTTCTGTACTGGGAACTTTTAGTTATTTTGAAACATATCATAAATTATCATAAACTACTATTATCCTATTGTGTTATATAGAACACTTAATCCAATTCCTCCTATCTAGTTGCATTGTATGATGACCAAATCAGTGAAATAGCATTTACATCTCAAACATTCATCATTTCTGTACTGGGAACCTTTAGTTATTTTGAAACATATCATAAATTATCACAGACTATTGTTATCCTATTGTGTTAGAATACTTAATCCAATTCCTCCTATCTAGTTGTATTTTGGGATCTATTGTTCAATCCCTTTCTCTGTATTTTTCCTCTCTCATACACTTTGTAGTCTCTAGTACTCTCTCCTTTGAGATCAACGTTTCCCCCCCACAGCTTCCTCAAATAAGTGAGAACATGCAGATTTTGTCTTTCTAGGTCTAGCTTATTTAATTTAACTTACTGTACTACAATTCCATCCATGCTATCACAAATGACAAGATTTCATTATTGTTAAATGGCTGAATAATATTCCACTGTATATATGTACCACATTTCGTTTATTCGTGCATCGATGGACATGTAGGTTGATTCTCTATCTTGGCTATTATGAATAGTGCTGTAATAAATATGAGAGTGCAGGTATCTTTTTAATATAATAACTTCACTTCTTTGGATATACACTCAGTAATGAGATTGCAAAATCACATGTTAATCAGCATTTTTGTTGCTGGGATCAAAATATTTGACATGAACAACCTAGAGGAGGAAGACTTTAGTTTGAACTCCTGGTTTCAGAGGAGTAATCCATGATTCACTGACTCATGGCAGGAAAGCTTCTCAGCTCATGGCAACCAGTGAAGGGAGATCAAGGGAGGTGGGGGAGGAGGCAGAGAGAGAGAGGCGCCATGGACAGATAAAAGTCTAGGCTGTGGCTTCTGGTGACCACTCTCCTTAGCCATGCTCAGTTTGCCAACAGTTACCAGCCAGTAGTCCATTCAGACATCAATCCAACAAATGAATTAATCCTCTGACAAGGCCACATCTCTCATAATCCAATCATTCACCTCTGATCATTCCTGCATTATCTAACACATGAGCTTTTTGGGGAATATGAAAGATTCAAACAACAACAATGTGGCATTTGTATTTTTTATTTTCGAGGAACTGCCATACAGTGTGCCATTGTGGCTATATCCATGACCTAATGTTCTGATTATCAAACTTACCATGGCAAAATGTTCAGCTGCTATTTCTATGAATATGTATTTATGATTCTTATAATTCTTTATACATCTCACCTTCATTATATAATGTCTTTTACTGTTTAGTGATTTTGATCTTAAATTGCACCACAGAGATATTAATAGAGCCCCTTCTACTATTCTTTTGTTTGCATTTGCCTGTTATTTTCTTGATAATTCTTTCATTCTCTTTATTTATATTATGACATAAGTGTCCGTGTTTATTGAGTATTCTATTCTGTTGTCACTGTCAACTTTGTCCTTTAGCAAGTATTCATGTAGATAGCTTGGAGCTCTCTTTTCTGTTCTGTTACTCTATTTATCTACATTTAAGTTAATATCACACCATCATAATTACATTGGCTTTAAATTAAATCTTGCTGTCTGATAGAAAGTCTCTCTAGCTTGTTCTTTTCCTTCATGTAAATCTTGGATAATCTTTTACAAAATAGGATGGCTTGTCAAATATTCAAAATTCTATTGTGATTTTGATAAGGATAGAATTGAATAGATACACTGGTTTAGGAAGTTGTTTTTTTTTTTTTTTTTGAGCCTATCTCAATATTGTAATTTTAGTCTCAATCTCAATATTGAGTCTATCTTCTAATAGATAGACCATGGTCTTAGGTATTATAATTCCTTTTAATAAATTTACATTTCTATGATTTTTTTTCCCCTAAAGGTATTAAACATCTTTTGCCAGCTACATCAAGGAGTGTTTTTTTGAAATTAGTATATGCAATATTTTAAAATTACATTTTGAATTATCCTAGTCTTTGTATAGTAATAATAGAACTTTGATGCACACCCTCTAAACAACTTGATAATTTATTCATAGATACAGGTTTTTGTGTGGACTGTCATGCTGTGAACAGATAATGAAAGTTTTTCTTATTTCTTTCTAAAACTCAAGCCTCTTCTTTTTTCTCTTGTCTAGCATGTAGACTAAGACCTCAATATTAAATAGTTTGTGATAATGAACTTACTTATTGTAACATGCATTTAAAAATACTTATTATTTTAAGATAATTGTAGATTTATACCTAGTTATTAAGAAATTTACCCCATCTCTTCTTCACTTAGTTTGTAAGGGTAACTATATAACTTTCATACAGTGTCACAACTAAGAAATTGATGTTGGTATAATCCAATGACCTTATTGAGATTACAGCAGTTTTTCATGCATGTGCATGCATGGGTGTTTGTGTGTGTGAGTGTGGGTTTAGTGCTCTGCAATTTGTAGGACTTTAGATGACCATCTCCATAGTGATAGATCTGGTTGTTGGAATCCCCTAAATGTTAAGAAATGTCAGGTGATAGAAGGAGAAACATTCTGCATTCTCTGTGGGCTGACAGTTAGTTCCCAGCCAAGCTCCCTGGAGTCTGTCAGTTCTGTGCCAAGATACCTGCAGGAAGCCTGTCTTCTCACCCATTCCCTGAACTAGCTCACCCTCAGTGGTGGGAAAGATGCAGCTAATTGTCTCAGCTCATCTTAGGATTTTGAGGAGATTGGCCTCCTCATATAAGTACAAGAGTAATCTTTATTTTGGAAATGGTATTTTTAATTTTCACAATACTTATTAAAACAATTCATCTTTGTTGGGAAACCATTAGCATATCACCAAAAAAAAAAAAAAAAAAAAAAAAAGCAAAGCACAACAAAAAGCACCAGAAACCTGGAATTAAAAGGAAGTAATCAACAAAATCCCAAACACTTAGAACTGAGGGGTAATGTAAAACATGCTTGCCCAAAGGAAGCTTCTCTCCATCCTTTCTTCTTCACATGGCTGCATCTCTGCTGCAAGTGTGTGTCTGCCTGCCTGCCTGCCTGCCTGCCTGCCTGCCTTTCCTCTCTCCTCTTTATCTTCTAATTCCTTTTATCTTCAGATTCAGAATGCTATCTGTGTAAGAGAGCAGAGTACTTGAACTTACCTGTTGGCATCTGTTTTTCCTTCTTCTTTTTCTTCTCTCCCTTCTCTAATATAAATCAGGTAGAATGGTACAGGCCAGTGAGGGAGCAACGTCCCATGGTACCAAATAAATGGATAAAAGTGTTTTGAAGAAATGAGGTTATGCTCTGCATAACTACTCTAAAAAAAGTAGTTAGGCTACTTTGAGTTTTTATAGGCATTACTTTTTAACTACTGGTTAAAAATTGAATTTTTTTCTGGAGCATATTGAATGTGCATATATGAAGTTATTTAGTCTATATTTGTCTGATATTTTAGTTCCTCTGCAAGTCTAATATTAGACAAAAATTTGCTCGATTGTTTTTCCTTAAAGACCAATACAGAGAAGTGATTTTCTCATTTAATATTGAAGTTAGTTGATGAATGTGAACATTATATCATAATTTATTTGTCTTATCCCAGTGGGCATTTGGTTATGAAAGAAAAGCTCTGGTTGAGCTGAAACATGTGGGGGGGGAGTTGAAGGCACTCTGTGGTCTCTTTGTCCCTAGTGTTTATCTCTGTGCCTTCCTTTCTACCTTATTTCACATTTTTACCACTGAGCAAATGATAAATAATACAGAAACTTTTGCATAAGGGCAGTCAAGTGACTTCTTGATGTATTTTGTACAAATTGGAATCATTATTCTTTATTAAGGGTTTGGAAGTTTTTTGTATAATTCCAAAGCTGCTTTCTCCCTTGGCAGAAATAAGAGACCCGATGTTAGAAAAATAGCACAACGATACCTGATGATTCACATGAATCCTCTAATATTAGATTATATTAAAAGAAAAAGGTTTCATCAAATAGTTCTTGAAGAGATGCCCTGGAGAGCTCAGATGAACCTGTATCTGGCAATCACATACTACAACCTGCTTTTACAAAAGCTAGGAGAGCGCACGAAGACGAAACCTGGCATTTCACACACAATGGTCAGGTATAGTATGTTATCAGTCAGTTGTACTTTTTTAGTCTCATGAACATGGATTGTGTTTCTATATTCAAGCCTTCAATATTTATAACAATGGGCTTACAGAATATCTTGATACTGGCCATTGGTGCATTTCTTACATTTTTTAAAAAATCTCAGAATCTATTCTGTCAAACAGGTGCTGTGTTAATTTGAATATATCTTGAATGTGTTTGTGGGTATAGTTTTCAGGACAAGGATAATTCCAAGAGAAATTTAGCATGAATTGTATTATAACTGTATGTATTAGCAGACACTAGACAGATCTTGATTTCATTTAGAGGTATATTTGAAGCCTCTATAAATAGAGATCTTATTTTCTCATATGATGTAAGCTTTTCTATAGCTATTTCAACAGACATTTCTGAGCTCTAATTGAATGTGTTCAGCTAAATGCTGTGAAAGATAAAAATTGAAGATAGATATGTAACATGGAAGATAAAAATTGAAGATAGATATGTAACACCATTAGAAAGGTGATAGTCAATCATTCATTAAAAACAAAACCTTTTTGATTACCTGTTAGCTACAAAGCACTGAGTTAGGTGCAATGAACATACAAAGATGAATAGGATGCACAAGTTAGAGTTGGTAGAGTTATCATAAACATTCTCAATAATTGCAATCAATGGTAGAAGGTCAAGTACATATGAAGTCTTTGTTATAATAGGCTTTTCACTAGCTGGACCTAACAGCAAAGGTTTCATGGAAGGGACAAGCAGTCCTGGTCTTGATGGATAAGCAGGTTTAGAAGTGTGCAGATGGTGGATAGTTGTGAGGATGTGCAGAGGTGATAGTTGGAAGAGCGAAGGTCAGAGCCTGGGTAGGACACATAGGATGTGTCCAAATAGTCTGATTAGAATCTAGGGCATATGAGAAGAGTGGTGTGCAGTAATTAGAGAAGTAAGTGTGTACCAGATCATGGAGAATTTTCCATTTTTGTTAAATCTGAGCTTTACTTTATATACACAAAGAGATTATTGAGGGTTTTTGAACAGGACTGTCATAAGAAATTTCTTTGGCAGCAATATATCAAATAGATTGGAGAGAGGAAAGACTGAAGACAGGGATATGAATTAAGAGGGTATTTATTTCAATAATTCAATGAAGAAAAAAATGTAGGTCGAAATTCACAGTGAACTTGATTCTCGTGTCAGTTTCTCCAGTATTTTGGTTAAAAATCACTGTCAGATTCACTTTCACAAAAACATCTGTGGATAGATCCCTTTCCTATGTGGACCAGATCTGCATTCAAGAAGCAGTTAACTCACCAAGTGACCTATTCTTGGGGCCAGGCCAGGGAAAGGATTGGCTTCCTTACTATTCTGTGGACATGGAGAAATCTTCTTGGAGCTTCCAATCATGCATCACCATTTAACCATGATCACTTGATGGTACAATAACACAAAGATCAAATTTGTGTCAGAGTAACTTGCTGATAACTTTCATTTTATTAAAGCTGTTAATGTATACTCAGTGTTAAATTAATTACTCAATTGTACATTTTATTTTATTTTTTACAATCCTTTTTAATTTGTTCTTTTTAGATATACATGACAGTAGAGTGTATTGTGACATATACATACATGGAGTATAACTTATTCTAATTAGAATACCATTCTTGTGGTTATATATGATGTGGTGTTTCACTGGTGGTGTGTTCATATATGAACATAGCAATTTTAATGGAAGATTGTTTACTGTTTAAATTTTATTTTTAAAAAGAAATAACAGTGGTTATGAACACTCTGCTCTATATAGTAGGCCTCTTCACTGAATTGTGTTAAAATTAGGTGGCTTTAAGGTGACAAAAATTATTGTTTCAGCACTCACAGAGGGAGTATAGATCTTTCATCTCCATCTTCAAGGGCACTTTTAGGGAAATAGATAATGATATTAAAATTCCCAATGTCAAGATTATATTGTATAATTTTAAAAATGAAATGGTAAAATGTTTGATTTTTATTAAGTGTTAAAATATTTTATGATATAAAATTTGAGAGCACTCAAAATATTTAAAAGGTAAAAATAGATTTTATTTGACAGATTTCATTCCATGTTGCTTAAATTGTTTCTTAATGTGATTTTTTTCCCTTTGCAGTTTCCGATCATGTGATCCTAATATGTTCTCACTATATAATTCAGGAACAGTATTGCCAACAGCAAAACTGACTCTGGAAAATTATAAAACAATGCTTGATTTCCTACTTACAGCTAAAAGAAGAAAGGCCAACTTACCATCAGGTAAAATAAATATGTTGACTTACTATTGAATGACTCTATAGTTGTGCACACGCCAGTTTCCAAAAACCCAGCAATTTAGTTCAGTTGTTAAATTTTGATATTTTAATAGGACATTCTTGTTTGCTCTGTTAAAAAATTTTATATTTTACTGGGTTTGGTGATGCACACCTGTAATCCCAGTGGATCAGGAAGCTGATGCAGGAGGATTGCTAGTTCAAAGCCATCCTTAGCAACTTATTGAGACCCTATCTCTATATAAACTATAAAAAGGAACTAGGGATGTGTCTCAGTGGTTATGCACTCTTGGGTTCAATCCCTGGTACCAAAAAAAAAGAAAAGAGAAAAATTTTGCATTTTATGGTATCACCATATATACCTGGACATACCTATTTAGTGTTACAACCTAAAGCAGTTTGACTATTCAATAAAAATGTAATATTCTTTTGTTAAGCATAGGTAGGCTTTGGTGGTTGAAGATAGATGAAGACTTGCTATCAGGTGTAGTATTTTAGTGGAAATAACTTTCTTAACAAATTGTGTCAGACACACTGATACAAGTAAACACAAAAATGGTCATAATAGCTGATTTTGTGCTCAAGGTAGTGCATGCTGCCCTAGGATCTCCAACTAGCACTTTCTTTGAAAGCTCACTCTCAGATGAATGTGACAGTGTTCTGATGGCAGGACCATGAAATGTTGTTATCTGCTCAGGTATCAGGTCTCTGAGAGGTGGAGACATGCTGGTGAACAGGTCTTTAGATCTGGGTGCTGTACTGGTGACTATTGTCTGCCAAATTTAAATGACATTTTTATCACTTTCTTGCACAGATACTAGAGCAAGCCTACACACTATTCCTAACCAATAATCTAACTTATTTACTAGCCATTTCACAAACAAAAGTTATTTCTTTTCTTTTTTCTTGTTTTGGCACCAGGGATTAAACCCAGGGGTGCTTAGCCACTGAGCCACATCACCAGCACTTTTTATATTTTATTTTAATATTTATTTTTTAGTTGTAGTTGGACACAATACCTTTATTTTATTTATTTACTTTTATGTGGTGCCGAGGATTGAACCCAGGGCCTCACATGTGCTGGGCGAGTGCTCTACCACTGAGCCACAACCCCAGCCTTTATATTTTATTTTGAGACAAGTCTTGCTAAGTTGCTTACGGCCTTGCTAAGTTGCTGACGCTGGTTTTGCACTAGCGATCCTCCTGCCTCATGATTACAGGCATGAGATTACAGGCATGCGACACTGTCAAAAGTTATTTCTAGTAATTTTTTTCTTTTATAAATCCATTTACATAGATTTTTCATAATGGCATTTCAAGTGCAATGCAGCTTATTGCTGATTTGGGACCTTGGTATGCTAGTTAACTGTCCCAGTAGTGTCTATTCATGTTGAGGTACTTGGCATACTTTCTAGTTGCTTCAAGGGTGCAGTTTAGTTTTAACTGGTACCTGTACATATAATGTGTGTATTGAAATATTTGAAAGTAAATTCCATAATATAGAATATGAGTTTTGTATATAGATAATAATATGTAACTTCCTGAGCTTTTTTTTTTTTTTTTTTGGTTTGGTTTTAAACTGGCTCCCTGCCTACTACCCACCATGAAATTGTCAAGATATTCTGCTATTAAGACATTATCTAGTGGGGCTGGGGTTGTGGCTCAGCAATAGAGCACTTGCCTGACATGTGCAAGGCCCTGGGTTCGACCTCAGCACCACATACACATAAATAAAGGTATTGTGTCTAACTACAACTAAAAAATAAATATTAAAAAAAGACATTATATAGTGCAGATTGGAAGAGAAGGTTTGTGACAGAAGCAGTGCTCCTATTTTGATGCTGCACCAGTGGGCTGAGTTGCTGCACTCCCAAACTCAGGGAGCTGCTACTCACTTGCTAGTGTATATGTCCTGGAGATGGCCTGCTTGGAAATTAACAAACAGTGGGATCCTGTCATTTTCCTTCTAAAACATAGTTCATTTCTACCTCTGTTCCCTTTATCCTCATCTTTGCCTGAATTATTGTTCTCTGTATTTTTCGAACTTATCCCATTCTTTAAAACCTAAGAACTTTCTGCTCTGGAAATTTCCCCTGGTTCTTTTTGTCCTGGCCAGTCCCATCATTTTTTCAAGTTTAACTAGCATTTATTTCCCTGAATTACTTATTTGATGCTTATTTCCTACTGTGTTTTCCAGAACTTATATCTATGTTTTAAATCATATTTTTTTTTGCACTGTAGATGCTGAAGAATTTTCTACATTTGTGAATTCCAAAGCTAGTGAAGATAATGTGTCCAAGACACAACCAGTTTATGAATTGGACTCTCAATCAGCTCTTAGTGTCAGAGAAAGGGACCGAGCACATTTGGAACTGGATTCTTTTATGAGAATCTTTTTACATTGCAGGAGAGCCATGGTAATGTGATCCTTTTCATTTACTTAGGTAGTGGGTATAAATTGCAGCTTATAAATTCAGGCCAGTAAGATATATTGTGTTTATTTATATAATATACATAATTTTAGCTTTGATGAGACCTCTTCCTCCTAAGCAACTTTTGAGGTTTGCCTGCTAAGGCACTGAAGTCTTACGCACTGTCAAATTGTCAGGAAGAGAAAGTATGTTCCTTTAGTCATGTGTTGCCCATCCACCCACAGCCTAGGTGGCCTTCATGAAGTTCCTGGGGCTGTGTATACACCTCTCCACTGGTTTCATGCACAGGTGGGACCTGAGATCCTCTTGTGATGCCATAGGCTTCTCTCTGGGGTCTTGATGACTCCTGGGGAGTACCATAGCCCTCTTTCTTTTCTCTAGAACAAAGGAAGGTCTTTCTAGGCTACAGAAAGTCTTGCCCCTACCCCAACCTCCTTCTTCTGTTCCCTTGTGTCTTCTCTTTTCTTTCTTTTAAATAATGTGTGATAAATTGTTAAACTCAGGATCGGAATTACTAGTTATAAAAAAACAGCTTGCTTTTCATCATAGCGTGAAGAGTATATGCTTCAAACCTTCCAAGAGGTGAAGGGACTCTTTCCAGTCTAGTCAAGGAAAGAACACTGAAGTTTCCATATTCTCTACGGAGTGGAGAGTGATTTTACAAAATGCAAAGTAAACCTAGATCATTTCCCTTTGACCATGAGCATCACATTTTATCTTCCTTTCCACCAACTTCAGGGCCTTCAAAGAGCCAAGCCCTGCTCACCTTGTATAACTCAATTCTTCTTATTTCTGCTCTTATTTAGCATACTCCTGCCTTCATGGTCCTGAACAATGACATTAAACTTTTTTTATCTCTAGTTCTTATTTTCACCCTCCATCCTTGGTGCTTGCTGTTCCCGGAGCCTCAAATACTCTCCTCCTACCAATAAAAGCCCTACCAGTATACCTTCATGTGACTTGTGACTTGTTCAACTCACCATTCAGGTCCCTTCTCATAGAGAACCTCATAGAGAACCTCTTTCCTGATCACCTTGTCTCAAGTAACATGTCCTCTTGCATCTTATCAGGTCCCTACCTACTTCTCTTTATAAAGCATATTATTCCCTGAAATAATATTTTTGCCTATTTTTCTAGTTGGTCTTCTCTAATAAGTTTAGGAAACATAAGGGGAGATCCAGTTGCCCTTGCTCTACTTCTTTATACCCAGAACCTAGAACAATGGGATTTTTGGATTCAGTCCATTCCCGTGCATCTCCTCCTTCCACACTTAGTAGATTCGTGACTAGGCAAGTAAACCCCATGCTTCTATTTCCTCATTTTGTAGAGTACTAGTGTAAACCTATTTTAGGAATTGTGAGAACTAAACCAGGTAGTGCATATAAATATCTTATCACAGTATCTAGCATATATGAGAAGCACATAACAAATGCACTTAGTTATTTTTGACATGTAAGATTTGTAGAAAGGTAAAGTTTTTCAGAGGACTATAACTTTTCAAACTTAGTCTTTTGGACATTGTGTTTGTCTTAGGTTCTTGCTCATCGTGGTGGCTATTGGACTCTGCTTCAGAACTGCTGTCGGGCCTTTTGGAACTTTACTCAGGAGCTGCAAATACTTCTTAAACAGGCAGTAGATCTTTATAAAACATTTCCTGTTAGCCAGGATGCTTTCCTCTGTATCTCAGTTTTACCATTCTATTTGGGAGCAGAATTACTTATTGACATGTTAATACATCTACAAAATATCGATTCTGTTAAGGTAAGAGCATTTGGGAAATTTTTTAAAATTGTATTTTCAATTTAAAATATCTTTTGCCATGCAGTTTTGTATAATCCAAATTGACATTTTTCTTGAGTTCCTATTGATTTGTCTGTATTTCATTGCTTCTCAGTATTATTTTGCTCACAATAACTTGAATTAATATCAATGAAAAATATTTTAGCTTAAAAATTCTGTTTGTTTGGAGGGAAGGGAAAGTAACATTAACTAAGCTCTAGCTCCTACATAAACTAATCTTAATGTATTTAATCAATATATAAATCTTTTGACAGATAGAAAGGAAATGGATTCCATGAGAGATAACATTGGTCATTAGTTGACCTTTTCCACTGCTTTACCTGTTCCTATTTTGTTATTCCAGGTCCACTAGAATTTGCAGTTTTAAAGAGTCTAGCACACTGTGTTTTAAATTACAGAAATAAAATAGAAACAATGCAAATATAAAAGATAACCAAAATGTATTGAGAATTAGTAAGTATATAAACACATTGAGCTGTGAGGTTTATGATGTTTCTGGAGCAAAATATATAACAACAATAGCATAAAAGACAGAGAGGGTAAATAAAATTAATATTTAAATTTTGCATACTTCATATAAAGTGGTATGATATTAAGCAAAATGTGATCAGTTAAGGATACATGCAATGATCTTCAGAGTAACTACCCAGAAGAGATATAGGTAAAAAGTCCATAAAGTAAAAGGCAAGACTAAGTAATAGTTAATGAACTTAAAAGAAAGAAGGAGGGCTGGGGTTGTGGCTCAGCAATAGAGTGCTTGCCTAGCACATGGGAGGCCCTGGGTTCAATTCTCAGCACCACATAAAAATAAATAAATAAAAATAAAGGCATTATGTACAACTAAAAGAAATAAATATTAAAAAGAAAGAAAGAAGGAAAGAAGGAGCCAAGAAATCAAAAACACATGCAACAAATGGAAAACAAATAGCAAATATTAAAACTAATTCAATACTATCAATAACTATATTAAATACAAAGTGGCTAAACACCCCAATTAAAAGGCAGAGATTATCTGACAAGATAAAAAAGAAAGAAATATGTTCTTGTCTATAGGTGAAGTACTCTGAATAGTAAGAAACAGATTGAAAATAAAAGTATGGAAAAAGATATACTATGAAAACAGCAAATGTGAAAATGTAGAATAAAATGTAGGGAAAAGGTGACACTGGAATAGGCAAGCATATTTTTTATAAGACCCCTTAAAAGTATAAGAAACAAAAACAAAAATAGAGAAATGGGATTCTATCAAACCAAAAAGCTTCGCACAGCAAAGGAAATAAAAAGCAGAGTTAAAAGAACCTATGGAGTGGGAGAAAATATTTGCAAACTGTGTGTCTGATAAGAATTATATGAAACTCAAACAACTCAATAGTATATAAAAAGTTTGGAGGTACCTCAAGAATTAACCACCATGTAATCACCATGTGATCCAGCAATTTCACTACTATATATACATCCAAAGGAAATAAAATCAGTGTATCAAAGAGACATCTGCACTCCCATGTTTATTGTAGCACTATTCAAAAGTTAATTACAATTGGAGTTTTAACAAAAGGTTAAAATATACCATTACTGATCTCTATTTTTCCCCATTTTTCTTTTCATTTTTTTTTCTTTTTTTTCAATACCAGGGCTCAAACCCAGGGCCTCCCACACAATAGGCAAGCACTCTATTACTGAATGACATCCCCATCCCTTTTTACTTTATTTTGAAACAGGGTTTCCTTACGTTACTCAGGCTGGCCCTGAACTTAGGATGCTTTTCCCTCAACCTTCTGTGTAACTAGAATTATAAGCATGCATCATTGCAACCAACTTATATTTTCAACTAGCAAAGTCTCTTCATTCTCTCATTTTTAGTATTTTATTTTTAGTATATGGTAACATCAACATAATTTATATTCTCATTCATACTGCAGCTCATTTTAATTTTTAGGATGCAGGCACAACTTAGAATTCAAAGTAAATAGCAACATATTGAACTTGATCCCAGCTTCTTTAATTTCTCTTGCCAATGAAGAGCGTTAAGATAATAGGGTTGACCATATGATATTAGAGAATATAGCACAATACATTACTTTTGAGAAAATATCTACTGATATGGACTTGAAACTTTGGATGAATTTGTTCAGCATTTTTAGGCTGGAAGTATTTTCAATATTGTAGCACTATTTATAATAGCCAAGAAATGGAAAAAACCTAGGTGTTCACCAGCTGATAAATGGAGAAAGGAAATGTGGTATATATATACAATGGATTCAGCCATAAAAAGATGAAATTTCAGTCATTTGTGACAACATTGATAGAACTGAATGAAGCACATTATGTTAAGTGAAATAATCTAGGCACAGAAGATCAGAAGCCATACATTCTCACTCACATGTGGAATCTAGAAAGTTGATCTCATAGAAGTTGAGTGTAGAATGATGGTTTCCCCAGCTTGGGAAAGGAGGGAAAAGAAGCAGATAAGGTCAATGGGGTACTAAAAGTTAGGAGAAATAATGTCTGTGCAATAATACTTGTATTGCATAGAAAGGTGACTATAGACAACACTCAAATACTACATATTTCAAAAAAGCTAAAAGCAAGGATTTTAAACATGCCCATCATAAATATGTATGCACCGAATAAAATTCTATTTGCTGAAATAATTTTATAGATTTTCTTTAACATTTCAAAAAAATAATCTAAAATTGGTCTTAATACCAGGAAATTCAAAGGTAAGACTTGGCAATTTTAGGGGTTGGGGATGTGGCTCAAGCGGTAGCACACTCACCTGGCATGCGTGCGGCCCGGGTTCGATCCTCAGCACTACATACAAACAAAGATGTTGTGTCCACCGAAAAAAAACCTAAAATAGGAAAGGCAGCAGAATACAACAGACACTAGTATGGCAATATGTAAATCAATGGATGTGTAACTGATGTGATTCTGAAATCTGTATACGGGGTAAAAATGGGAGTTCATAACCCACTTGAATCAAAGTGTGAAATATGGTATATCAAGAACTATGTAATGTTTTGAACAACCAACAATAAAAATTAAAAAAAAAATAAAAAAAAGAAAAAGAAAAAAACCTAAAAAATAAATATTAAAAAAAAATTCTCTCTCTCTCTCCCCCCCCCCTCTCTTTTTTTAAAAAAAAGACTTGGCAATTTTAATCTTGATTTGGTAATAATCTCAGATTGCTATGGTAAAGGCTAGATATATTGTGATGCCTAGTTTTGTTGGAGTACCTCCAATTTTGAATTTGTCTTGGTTTTACATTTTCTTTGGTGTGAAATATTTTCACAGCCTATCAGAAATCCTAATTTTTGTTGTTTTTCTTAAAATAGGTCTGAGAATATAGGAAAAAGCAAACTCATTTGGTCACTGCCTATGAGTCAGTGAGAACTCACACTCAGGGGAATTTACCACTATTCAGGTATTCAACATGCAGGTCTGCCTACTGAGCATTAGAGGGACATCCTTCCCAATGGATATTGTCTGTTCACCTTAAAACTACCATCTACACACCAAGCAGCTCTTTGTTGGTCAGTCAAGAGCCGTTTGTAGGGCACTGTTCAAGTGAAGATAGAATCCAATCATTGCTAACCCAGTTCCAGGGTTAGTCCTAAGGGAAAAGAAGCTCCCTGTTTATGAGTGTCTCCTCCTGCCTTTTCCAGGTATTTCTGTCTTATTATGGAGCTCTTTGGGGCACTGCTGTCCAAATTTGAGTGTTATTTTTGACATCATAAAAGACATCATGGGTGTTTCAGGTTTCAAGAGACAGCAAGGTAGTAACTGCTCCTTGAAAGCAAATTCTGTGGTGAAAAGTCCCACCAGTTGTGGCTGGGAAGTGATCATAGGCTTTTACCATAAGCCCTAGTCCACATAGTATACACCAGAGAGTTTGTCCAAACCAGATCCTGCTGTCCACTGTGTAGACTTGGGAAGTTTTACTTGTTCCCATTTAGAATGCCCAGTTGATATTCCTTAGAAGGGTGGATTTCCATGCCTTTTAATTTACAATACTAGGTACGGGAGACATTTTCCAGTCAGATACAATGTCTATTCTTTTAATAGAATCAGATAAAAAAGATGCAACCAGTTCACGTGAAGCCGGTTCAGTTATAACAACTTGGTTGTTAATTCCACAGCCCTTACCTTTGTTTGAATTTTATCGACAGGTTTTGGTTTTACAGGGCTAAGTAAGAGTAATGTTCCCCAGTCAGACAAAATATACATTTACATGAAGAGTTGCACAGTATTCTCCAAAAACCTATATGTTCTGCTCTCTGGAAATTCTTCTAATAATAGAAATTGAAAATACATTCTGGACACCCAGAGCTTGAAGAGCTTCCTGGTAGTTGAACACATTGATGCGTCAGCAAGATAGCATGGCCTGATTCTGTGGTGAGAGTGCTTGGAAGCTCTGCATCTCAGACCCTCCCAGATCTCGTCCTGTATATCTTCTCATGTCACTGTTCCTGAGTTGTATGCTTTATAATAAAGCTGTAATCATAGTGTAGTGCTTCAAGTGAGTTCTATGAGTTGTTTAGTGAGTTTTCCACCCTGAAGGTGTAATGAACACCTGATTTTATAGCTGAGTTAGAAGAGCAAGTGACCCTGAGACTTGTGGTTGAACAGAAGGCAGTCTTATGACACTGATTCTGGATAAGGTCATAATTGAAGTGCAATATATCCATATAGAATGGAAATAGCTCAGTGTCTTTGTGTATTCATCAAATTGGATCATTATGCAGAGCCCAAAACAATAAGTCCTAATAAAAGCTAAAAGACCGAAATCTATGTTGACCACCACAGAATTAAATTATAAGTAGATTGCCACACATATAGGAAGAAAAATCTCCAAATATTAGGAAATTAAATACTGCACTTCTAAATAACCCAAAGGGGGGAAACAAACCAAGGGAAATTATAAAATATTTTAAACTGATGATAGTATATCAAAGTTTGTGGGATTCAAATAAGGCAGTGCCTTTATAGCTTTATAGAAATAAGGAAGCAATAACCCCAGCTATCTAAGTGCCCATTTATAGGAGCTAGAAAAAGAAAAGCAAATTAACTCCCAAGTAAGTAAAAAGAAGAAAGGACATAAGAAGAAATGAAGAAAATGATAAGAACAGAAAGCAATTAGATATAAAGCAAAACAAAAAGAAACTTGGAGATAATTAATAAGGTCAAAATAAATCATTTGAAAAGATTATTAAAGGTGGAATACTCCCAAGAACAAAAATGAGAAAGCATAAATTATTGCTATCAGTAATAAAAGAGGAATATAATGATAGACACTATGGATATTAAAAGAAAAAGGAATATTAGATTAATTTTTACTAATGAAGTTGACAAGTTAGATGAAATGGACACATTTATTGGAGAGCACAACTTAACAAATCTTGCACAAGAAGAAATAAAAAATATGAACTACCTAAATATATTAACAAGAAATTAAATTCAAAATCAGAAACCTTCACATAAGGAAAACTCCAGACTCAGGATATTTTCCTTGAGAAATTTCAACCAAAATACATGGAAGAAAAAATAAATCTTACACCAGATTTTATTCAATATAAAGCCAGCTTAACCTTGACAGATACATCAACAAGAAAAATATGAATTAATATTCCTCATGAACAGGCAAAAACTCCTTAATTAAATGTTAGCAGACCATTCCCCATAATATATGAAGTATGCAAATAATGATATAATATATATAAATATAAAAATATGCAAATGATGATAAAGTAGGGTGTATTCTGGAAATGTAAAGTTAATATTTAAAAATAAATCAAAGTAATTTACCATATTTTAGCAAGATAAAGGAAAAAATAATATGACTATTGAAATAAATACAGTCAAAGCATTTAGAAAGCTCAGTATGCATTAATAAAAAAAAATTTAAAAATTCTCAGAAAACTAGGAATAGAAAATATCTTTTGCCACCTGATAAAGAGTATCTACAGATAACATCATGGTTAATAGTGAGATATTCCACGTTTCTCCCTAAGATTTTGAACAGAGCAAGGATGTCTGCTTATTTCACTTTTATCAAACATCATGTTAGAGATCCTGGCCAGTGCAATAAGACAAACTAAACAAACAAAAGAAACATAGATCAGAAATAAATAAATAAAAATACTTTATTTGTGTATATGATATGTATTTTTTTAACATAGAGAACTCTAACTTCCCAGGACTCTACAATTAACTATTAGAACTAATAAATAACATAGTAGGATATAAGTTCAATATATAAAAATAAATGTACTTCTGTATACTAGCAGAAAACAATTTGAAAATAAAATTTTTAAAATAATGCCATTTATAATATCATCCAAAATTTCAGATATCTAAGAATACATCTAATGAAACTTGCATAAGAGTTTTACTATTATTGTTTTTTTGCTACTTTTCCTCTCCTGTGCCTGGGTTCCTCTTAACGGTGTCACTGGGATAGGAATACTTGGACTTAATTTATTCAACCATTTGGAGTTATTTCCTGGCCCTTAACCTGATTTAAGAAGCTTTGCTTTCTTTGCCTAAAGAGTTTTCAGAGAAATGCACAAATACATCAGGGACTCATGGGAAATGAACATAATATTGTAGTTAAAATAGTAACACCTTATTTCAGACAAAAAGAGTGCCTTCTAGAAGATTTACTTTTTTATAGGTTTGACCTTTACATCAAAGAATTATATATAACATTTTGCAAGTTAATGCACAAAACTTTATTGTTCATTATTACCTTATTATTTATTATTAAAACTTAATTTTCCTGAAGCTTTACCCTATTGGTTTAATATCCTTACTTAAGTGGATGCTGACTGTATACCAAGAAGTACAGACCTCAAACTATGTTGTCTAACATAGGAAACATTAGCGATACTATTTAAATTTAAGTTGGAAATATTTAAAATCAAGTAAAACAAAAAAATCATATTTCAGTAGTTCAGTAGACACGGGTCTAGTGGCTATATTGGAACTATATTGAACAACACAAATATAGCACATTTTTCATATTACAGCATATTGGACATTACTACCAGTTCAAATTATCAAGCTTTTATTTGCATAAAAGGAACATTTAAAATTTTCTATTCAGTTCTTTTTCATGTTATATTATCAATTTCATTTCTCAGAAAAATGTAGTAAAATATGAAATGACACATTTTTTTTCCAATATGTTACTTGCAGTTTATTATTTTTTTTCCTGTTAGTGGGGATTAAACTTGGGAGTATTCAATCACTGAGCTACATCCTTAGCCCTTTTTATTTTTTCTTTATTATTATTATGATTTTCTACTTGCAGTTCATTGAAGACAAAGGAGAGTTCATTGTTCCAAGCTGTTATGGGAATATTAAACATGATAATGGTGGTTCTAGCCTTTCTTTTGAGCATCCTTTGGATGATGTAAATGTGGTTGATTTGAAATGGATCCATGACTTTGTATTAAAATCCCTGGAAGTTTTATATCAAGTGGAAAAATGGGAAACACTAGTATCACTTGCCATTCAATTCAACATAATTTCACAGTACGTACGACTACTATATGGGCAATAAAAAAAAAGAGTGCATTAGAGTAAAAGTCTTTTTAACTAACGTTTGCTTTTTAATGTATTCTTTACTTCTGTCTAGTGAGAGGTACACAGAGCAGGTGACACCACTTCTGGTATATGCACAGCGCCAATTGCTTCTGAGAATACAGAAGTTCAAGGGCCCAGATATTACCCAGCAAGCTTGTGCAAGGTATGAGGCCGAGTATGGAGAGAAGGTAAGTTCTGCCCTATTATTCCTACAGTTGTGATTTTTAAGATTAGTACTTACATAAAAGATAGATTTAGGAATCAGATAAATTTTATTTTCACTTAGGCATTTATTATTCAAATCAACAAATGTTATTGAAAATCTGCCAAGTATCAGTATTTTCCAGGTAAACAGAAATTAAGTTCTTGTTCATGAGAAGCTTATATTCCGGTCACAGCTGACCTATTTGTTAGGCACAATGGGACAGTGTCTAGAGCCCAGGATATTTTTAGGGGCCTACTAAAAATTCTTTTTTTGATTTCTTTAAAAATAAGAAAAAAGTAACACTAAGGTCAAAGAAAATGTTTTAATTATCTACTGTTAGTATTTTTCTACTTAAACCAATATAATCATAAAACATAATTTTTAGTATATATGTATTTTTTTAATGGAGGAATGGGTAAATGCAAAAAATACCCAAGGCCAGTGGAAATCATGGTACAGTTGGAATCAGATGGAGGAAAGAGATAAGTTGATTGTTTAACTAAATTTAACAAATAGGTATTGACCACCTAATCAGAACCAGTGCATACAGGTGTACAGTGTGTGTCCTGCTCAGAGTCCATGGTATATGTGGGACTGGAACCTTGTCCTCCATGTCCACAGCTGTCTGTGGGCTTGGGCTGTGGCCTTCCCCCAGCAAGGACTCCATTTTCTGCTCCTCACAGTTTCCTTCTGGCCCAGTGGGAGCCTTGCCTTTTGCATATTCTATGGGGGGAGAATACAGTCTGAGTTCCTGCTTCATGGAGTTTAATTTCGGAGGGGTAGGGATGGGGCCCGATAATAACATGCAGGCAGCTAAGCAGATCTATGATCATTCTAAGTTCTCTGAAGAAAATAACATAGGTCAATGGGATAGAGATTGGCTGGGGTTAGGGGTGGAAACTGAAGCAAGGGTGATCAATAAGATGCCTTCCACATGGTGACATTTAATGGGAAGGAGCCAGCCATGCAAAGATCTAGAGAAGGATCCTTGCAGCCCCAGGGAAGAACAAGGCCCTGAAATGGGACAAAAGGAGACTTGCTAGCTGGGATGGAGCAGATAATAGACAGGGCCAAAAGAAGGGTTGCCCCTTGTAGGTCTGCTTTGTTACTGCTTCCTCTTCTTCTCTATGTCTTAATGTAATGTGCCCAAGACTCTGTTCTCTGACCTCCTGTCTTCTCTATCCACACACTCTCTCTCAGGAAGTTAGTTCCACCTGTGGCTTTAAGTACATTTTTATGATGATAACTATTGAAATTACATTGCAACTCCAGACCTTTCTTCTGAATTTATAATGATATGTATTAAGTGCCTTTATCAAAAAGTTTCAACCACAGAAGCAGAACTAGTAAATCAGAACTAGTATATGTCTCTCTGGATTTATTATATGGGATTGGCTTATATGATTGTAGGGATTGGCTAAGCAGGTCCAAAATCCATAGAGCAGGCCATCAGGAGCATGAACAGGAGGCATGGACAGATGCTGTTATTCACAGACAGTCTGTGAGGGGAGAACAGCTATAGGCCCCATTCATGTTTGTTATTTGGAGTCCTTGTAATGGCTGGCTTGTCAAGGGCTGATTGGATTAAGCCAGGCCCACCAAGGATAATCTCCCTAATGTAAAGCCAGTTAATGAGGGATTTTAGAATCTGCCAAATCCCTTTACAGAGCACCTAGGTATTTGATTAAAGAACTGGGATGAGGTGCAGATATGTTACAAAAAGGATGCCTCCCTTACTTTCCTCTCATAGTTTAGCTCTAACTATTTGATCCACAAAAAAACTGTCAGATTATGGCATTTTCAGGAAAAAGGATAGAACTTGAGAACATTATGTTAAGTGAAATAAGCCAAACGTAGAAGGTCAGCAGTCATGTTTTCTCTTATATGTGGAAGCTAAAGAAGAAAAAGGAAAAGAAAAGTGAGTGTGTGTGTGGGGGGGTCTCATGAAATCAGGGAGATCAGTAGAATAGAGGAAAGGAACCAGAGGGAGGCAGGAAGGGAGGGAAAGGGGAAATGCCAGGGGGTGATATTGGCCATATTATATTGTTATAGTGCATGCATGCAAGAATATGTAACAACAAATCCCACCATTATGTAAAACTATAATGCACCAATAAAAAATATGGTAAAGAAAAGTACCCCCGCCCAACCCATCACACTACCTGAGTATCAATAGCATCTATTAGATGTTTAATACACTTCTTAAATTTAGCACATCTCAAACAAACCTGTTCTGCCAAGTCTCCCCAGTTGGTGATAGCCCATCCTAGATGCTCAGTGAGATGCCTTGGAGACTCCCTGACTTCTCTCTTGCTTTCACATCCCACCACAAATTGGTTTTCAAATCTTCTGCCCTTAAAATGCAGTCAGAATAGGACTATTTGCTATCTCTACTACTAATCCTCTGATCTAATTATTGTCATATGTATGGAATTAAACCAAGGGGCGCTTACAACTGAGCCACATCCTCAGCCCTTTTTATTTTTGAGACAGGGCTTCATAGGTTGCTTAGGGCCTCACTAAATTGCTGAGACTGGCTTTGAACTTGCTATCCTCCTGCCTCAAGCCTTCAGAACCACTGGGATTACAGGCATGTGCCATCATGCCCAGCTCATTGTTATATTTGCTTGGGTTAATGCAGTGACTTTCTCATTACCTTATACCACTACCTCTAGGAATGCAGCAGACAGCATAACCTTTTAAAAACCCAAGTCAGGCAGGTCACACTTTGGCTTGCTCTTCTATGGCGGCTTACTATCTGACTCAGAGTAAGTGAAAATCTTTACCATGGCCTTAATATAACTGTCTTACATAATTTCTCCCTCTGTGATTTGTAGTAACTCGTTTCCTATCACTTCCCTGCACTGCTCTTAAAGACATGCCTGCCTCAGGGTCTTTGCATTTGCTCTCACCCCTTTGAAATGCCCCTCTGCAGATTTCCATGTTGATTCCCCCCTCACTGTTTTCCAGTCTTTGCTGAATGTTCCCTTCTCTTTTGAGGCCTTTTCTTACCCCTCTATTGAAAATTATATGCTGTTTTTCTTCATTTCTCTCAATAGCAGTTATAACTCTTTAAAATGCTATACAATGTGTTTCACTCTCTTGTTTGTTTCCTCTCTTCTCCCACCAGAATAAGTTTCTTAAGACTAGGAATTTTTGTTCATTTTGTTTCTTTCTATCTCATCCCTTTAGCTTGGAACAGTGTTTGGCACATAATAAGTGTTCAATAAAGATCTGTTTAATGAAGGTGGAAAGGTGGGGAGAACCAGGTCCAGCATGTCCTTATTAGACTGTGGGAAGTCATTTGCATTTACTGGAATGTTTGCATCTCATTATGGAAATACACACAAGGGACATTAGACTGGGGTTCAAAGAGGGATGTATTTTGAGTGATAGGTTAGCTGACAGGATGGGAGTGAAAAAATAGAAGAATAAATTCAAGATTCATTAAAAGAATTCCATTCTGTCTAAAAATTACATGTTGCATATTTTTTTTTTTTAAATTGGAGAACTCAAATATCTGTCAGAAAATAAATTGTCAAAATAATACAAAGGAGGGGCTAGGGTTGTGGCTCAGTGGTAGAGCACTTGCTTAGCATGTGTGAGGCACGGATTCAATACTCAGCACCAGATAAAATAAATAAATAAAATAAAGGTATGTGTCCATCTACAACTAAAAAAAATAATAATAACAATACAGAGGAAGTTAATTTTCATCTGGAAAGTTAAAATTGCATTAATTATGAGTAGACTAGAAAAATCTGCTATTGGAATAGCAGCTGATATTTTAAATATATTTCAACTTACATAATAGGAGATATATTTAGACTAGTAAATTTATAAAATATCATAAAATCATACTCTAATTGCTCCACATAATTTGCCTAATATTCTGCTTCCAGCTGTGCTGTACAAAAGAAATATGAAAAAATTATGCAGCCACGTTTCTCCCCGAAGTTCTCATGAATGAATGCTATTCTATCAACTTTTCTTTGTAGCATTGTTTTGTGTCTCTTTATTTTGACAAGTGAAAAATGAGATAAACATTTCAACTAAGCCACATTTTTAAATATGAGTACTTGATTAATTCATATTTTTTCCCTTCTTCTTAAAGATTACCTGCCGAAATTTCATTGGAAAGCAGCTCAAGATTGATCCTTCAATCAGTAAGACAATAGATATAGGGGACGGTACAAATTTCCTACAAGTGATGATCTATTCAGGTTAGAATCAATTTTAGCTTGAATCTGTGTTTTCTTTAAATAAGGGTTTGCCATTCTTCCCCATGTCAGATATTCCGTAATTAGGATATCTGTAAGAATCTCTTTTGCTAGTTTATTTGAAAAAAAAATCCATTTGATATTTACCATTTTATATTGCTATAAACGTCAGGGGAATTAAAGCACTTTTTAAAAAGTTTGACCTTTTTTTGTAAGCTAAAGAAACAAAAGAAAAAGGAGACTGATGGGACTAAAAGAGATGGAAAAAAGCTGTTTTGCACATTTTCTGCTGTTTTTGTCTCACTGGGGAACTCTTGCTATTTGACCTTTTTCTGTTTTCTTTGTTCTGTCTTGACTTCCATAATTTCCTTTGCCATGGTCAATATAGGTTGTTCTGCTGGCTTAAATCTGTTCAGTTCTTGGTCTTTTAACTAGAGCACAGAAGATTTGGGAACATGATGCCTTGTTTGTGCTTAGCTGATAAGCCCTTGCAGAATGTTTTTGGCAGTGCAACTTGTAGGAATGAATCTACAGAGTAAGGTGAAATGGAAGACGCTTGCTCTGTATTGTATTTTTTATGTGTCTTCTGTTTCTGGCTTTGGAAGAAAATGTAAGTCTTTGAAGTGTTAAGATTTTTTCACTTTACCTCTTATTTTATAGATGTACATGTGAATATGTGTAGTCATTCATTCATTCATTTATTGAATCAGCCAGCCAGCCATTCAGTTGTTTAGCAAATATTTCCTGAGTATCTACTATGTGTTAAGTGCTGTACTAGGTACTAAAGATACAGAGATGTATGTGTTATCTAGGAGTTTAGAGTGTATTGAAGAAGAATTAAAGCACATAAATAAACCAGAGGTGATATAGAGAGTGATAGTTCTGTGATATCATTCCTGCTGCTGCTACGGCAATAATAGTGAACAGTTAGTATCTGCTTTTGAGAGACTGCAAAAAGGCAGAAAGCTGAGGTTAGAAATGTTGGCAGGAATTAGGAGATAAAGTGTCTTAGAGAGCCAGATAAAGAGATGCAGATTTGTCTGGAGAGCTGAGGGGAACAAGTTAAAAGGATTTAAAGAAGGAAAGTGAAATGTTCATATTCCCATTTTTAAAAGGGTTGGCAGTAATGTGGAAAATCAACTGAAAGGCTATGTGGAAGTAGGAGATTGGCCACGCTTAACTTGTGTATTCAAGTGGACATTATAATGGCCTAGAATTGGACAGAGTAGAGAGGAGAATAGAAATGAAAGAAAGGGGGGAGGGAGACCCCAGGACTGTGTCCTGTACTGACTGGGTATGGGGGATGGGTCAGGAGGGAGGAGTTCCAGTTGTCTTGCTCTCTGGCTTGGGGGCTAGACTGAAGATGCCTTTGCTTACATAGGGAAACTGCAGGCAGAGAAAAGCGACTTTAGAGCATCCCGTTTGCCTGGATGATAACTGAGCAGAGCTCTCTAGGATGTGGTTGGTTATACTGATGGGGCCTGTGGAGGAGAGTTGAGTTGGACATCTGTATTTAAGTCATCAATATCTTGATGGTGGTTGAAGTCAGGGACTTTGATGAGGTCACCCAGAGTGGGTTGAGTGTAGACCTGAGCAACACCAACAGTTAGGAAGCTGTCAATCAAAGTAGGCTGGGGCTAGAGAGCCCTAACAAATAGCCCCAAGTCTCATAGCTTTTACACAAGGGCAAGACTATCTCTGGCTCATGCTACTGTGTTCAGTGAGGTTGAGAACTGGGAGCTGCCCATGATGAGGCAATGTCCACCTTGACATGGCCTGAACAGTTGCTTCCCAGTCAGGAAACAGAACTCTGACGTTGCCCTCCCAGGGAGCTCCACAGAGAGGCGGTAGTGAGTGCTTCTGGGCACAGCCTCACCCAACCACATGTGTGTTTGATGGTAAGGGCTTTACATGGATTCTCTTATTGTTTATTATAACCATCCCAATAAAAGAATCACAGTCATGCACTGCACATCAGGCACACTTACAAAGGCTTTGTGAATATTAGCTTATAGCCAACTAATGAGATGGGTTTATTGTTTCTGTTTTTCAGACAAGAAAAATCATGCATTGGCTCTTAGAGCTGCTACTAGAAAGTGACACATGTCATGTCTGCTGACATTTCATTACCCAAAGTTGCATGGCTACACTCCAACTCAAAGGGGTAGGGAAGCATGTCCTGACTCTGTACTCAGAATGAAGAGGCAGAGAATACGTGAAGAGAATCAATGCCAGTCATGGGAGCAAACAAGAAGAGCAGTATGTGAGAGAGGTGGGGACATGGACGGAGAAATAAAGGAGAAGAGAGTGATAGAGACAAGGCTAAGGCAAGCAAGAGCTTTAAGGAGGAGGAAGCAGTCGGCAGGCAGAGAGGTTGTGTCAGATGGGGACTGACAGTCTTATTGTATTGGGCAAATGGGTGGTCATTGTCACTTGCCTTTTTGCTGTGGCACCCCCACCTTGCTTGAGCTGTTTCCCCTTCCTGAATGCTCTCCCCATCACCCAGATGTCTGATTATATATAAACCCCTCTCTCCTTTCACTCCTTGTGTTCATCTCCTTTTTCAACAAGGCTCAACTTGACCACTCTAATTGAAACTTCACCCTGCCTACTTCCTGCCAATTCCCTTTGTGCTCTTCTTTCCCCTCCCGTAGCATCATTCTGTATAATTAAGGATTTTTTGTTGTATTTATTGGTCACTAGTCTGTTTCTCCTGTTAACGTGTAAGCTGTATGAGGGCAAGGATCATTGTTTTGGTCACTGAGACAGTTTGAATGTCTTCATCAGTAAGAGAGAGGAGAGAAGCTGGAAGAAAATGCAGAGCTCAGAGGGTCCGGGAGGCTGTGCTTTGTATTTTTCATGGAAGAGAAGGAGCTTATTTAAACACTAAATGGAAAGAGCCAGTAGAGAGGGTGAGCTTAGAAAGTGGAAGATTTTTGATAGAGCTAGGACCCTGAGGAGAAGCAAGGAAGGAAATGGGATGCAAACAGAAGGATGGGATGCTCCCCTGAGGGCAGAGAGGAAGGATGAGAGAATAAGCCTGATGCAAGAAGGTTTGTAGGTAGTAAGGGTAGAGGTTGAAGGTATTCTCGTGGGAACTGGGTATTTTCTTAATGAAGCAGGAGCTTGAGAACATAGCCAAGGTTGTTAGGTGGAAGGTTTTGAATATTAAAAAAAGGAGACTGGCCATTAAGGAAAATAGAAGGGAAGGGAGAAGGATCAGAGAGCTATGTAGAATGGAGTGGAGTGCAGTTGGTGACCATAAACTCTGTAGGTTTTACTGCCAGTGATCAATCATATTACCAAGGGGAGGACCAACTTCTTGTGGTCAGTCCTGTGTGACTAGTTTTTATGATAGAGTGTGATGCTGGCTGTGTTCTCCTTGTCTTGATTTTGTCTGTAAAACCCCAGGAGTTCCCCTGCTTTTTGGGTCCTTCCTCAAATATACAATTATTTTTATCCTTTCCATCCTGGAGAGGATTGCAACTAACGTGAGTAAATGCATCAAAATGGTTGTTATCAAAATGGTGACTAGCAGCAAAGGAATAAGAGAAATATACCTAGCAAAATTCTAGCCTGTGCACCAGGGCGCTTTTTTTTTTTTAAACTGATGATGGATGCGCTGTGTCAGCAAAGCTTTGCTTGCTTCTTGTTAGAGCTACATTTGGTCAGGCAGGGTGTGGTGGTGGGACAGAAGAGAAGGTAGGTGCAGTCAGTATACAGTCATCCTTTGAGTTATTCTCAACTGTGGATGAAGTATAGCCTGTGTGTGTTCTGATTAGAGCAGAAACATTTGAAGAGAGAAGAATGTGAAATATTGTAAGGGCAATATAATATCAAGCTGGAACTGTATTTAGATTCTATAATTTTTACAGTCTTGGGAGGTAGGTATTATTTTGCTCGCCTTGCAGTTGAGAAAAATAAACTGGGTCTGTGATTTGAATTCTGGTCTGTCTAATTGCTCCACTCACTAGTGATCCTCTGAGCTACCAAGTCCACTCGTCATTGCTCCTTTCAGTTAGAATCTTCTCTAAATTTATAGCATTCAAGAAGTAATTTGATGTATTTCAGTGGTCATATGGGGCAGGCACTTTATTCTGACTTATTATAATAGCATAGTAATGTTCAGATGACCCTGTATACTAATTATACATTTTACATTGAACAGTTAAAAACTTGGCTTCCAACTTATAGCTCTTTATAAGACTCTAGGACCTCTGTAACTGGAAACATCTTTTGGCCTGTGCTTTTGAGTTTATTTAGCAAATTATTGGGATGCTGAATTTTTCTCAATATACTAAGCTCAGATCGTTAACATATTTATAAGTGTGTTGGGTCTTATGTATGTCACATACACCGTGATGTGTATGCAATTCTTTTAAAAGACTGACTATACTCATGATGATTTCCACACCAGCTCGCTGCTTTAGAACCTCATAGATTTTCTTTTGTCATAACAGCATTTGGTGGTAATGCTTGATACATTCAGTTCTTCACGGCAGATATTGTAATGCCCCAGTGGCTAGGAACATTTGGTGTTCTCATTATTTAACAGCATCCTATTCTCCCTTCAACTATTTAATAATGCATGTGTAATTTGGTATCGTCTCCGTAGGATTTGGAGAAGTGAGAGTACCACGTTTTATAGATTATTCCTGTATGGATGAGTAACTTTCCTGCTTGTTAAGCTCCACAGGGTAGATAAACCTGGATATGCCTTTTATTGTAACTGTTTTTGCATTCCACCTGGAGTCTCTTTCTTGAGTTTTGACCTTATCAGTATTTAAGTTCTCTGAAAGGATCATTCAGTCCTCAGGTCTGTTGAAATTTTCAACTCTTTGTCAGGTGTGTTTTATTAAGGCCTTTGATCGTGGAAGTGACCAAGTGTGTAGAAAGCAGCCCCAAATTTCAGACCACGCCCTGGGTTCCCACCCTGGTTGGCCCAGCCCTGAGGAATCATTGGCATTTCAACTTTTGTTTCTACATTGGTACAATGAAAAACATAATAATTCCTTCCTTTTCCTTCTTGTGCTGGTCCTCCTTACCTGTTTCAAACTGTGAAGGTGCTACTACTAGTGCCTTTGGAATAGCTTCTTGAATTTTCTGTCCATCGGTGTTTTAAGAAAGAAGTTCTGAACTTCTGATGCTTCCTCTTTGCTTTATACCACCCCTGACAGAACCCTAATTAGGCTTCAAGAGAAAAGATACGCTAGGGCTTGAAAAAACGGAAAGATAGTTTAGAAAAAAAAAAAAAAAAAGAAGAAGAGTTATAGGCAGATATTTGATACAGAGATAGCTGGACAATTTTCTCCAGACTATTTTTATTATAAATAATATTTCCAGGTTTTATTCTAGAATGTAAGCTTTGTGAGAGCAGGGGCTATGTCTATTGTGTCTGCCTGTGTTTCCTCAGTGCCTGCCGTGGTGTCTGGTACTTCAAAGTGCTCAATATATGCAGTCACGCTCAATGGCAGGAAGAAATATGCCACTGCACAACCTCATTGTTATATGAATGCCAGAGTGTGCTTATACAAACTAACATAGCTAT